>NC_080392.1:33392549-33598503 GCF_028751815.1 Salvia miltiorrhiza | reverse complement strand
CTGCCAATTTCAATAGGTTGTCCCAAAGCATAGCCGATGCCTGTAAGAATTTCCGAATGCTAGTACTCAACTAGCAAATAATTAATAAACCCTTACCCATATCTGAGCCAGAGGGGACGCCTCCTTATACAGATCAAAGTTAGCCGCGCCAAGTATGCAGACGTAACATTCCAACCGAAAGCTCCGAGAGGTTATTACGTTTAGCAGCATTTCTGTCAGCAATATTGGTAAATTTAAACATGAAGAATCCTTTTCCCATTGTGATGAGGAGTAATAAGTACAGAGCAGAGGATTGATCTTTATCAGAGGAACGGATGTCGTCAGAGAAATGGCCTCCGTCAGAGAAGTCATATTCGCCAGAGGAGTGGCTCTCGCCAGAGAGATCACCAAAAGAGCAGAAGAATCACCCGCCTAGGGGCAAATTTACTATCATGCCCTTGACCACGCGGGGAACATGTTTTGTAGGCGAAAGTACTGTTCTACCCCTAGCATGTAATCTATAAATAGTCATGTACACGTACTATGTAATTCACGATATATCCACTTTTCAATACTATTACATTTGATTCTCGTGCTCTCAGCAACTTAGCAATTCTTTCACTTTTCCGATCAACCACTAGGTATAATTCACAATTCAACAATAATTCACCGATAAAATGACTATCCGTTCATTCATGCTTTACCACATTGGGATAATTTTCCAAGTATCCGATATATCCCACAACTTTTGAAGTTCACATTTAAGATCTACTGTCGATCTTGGTTGTCTCCCTTACGTAGTATTAGTCTACCAATGAGCGCAAATTGAAAGGCCTTAATTTGTGCTTGATGAAGCTCTCTGGGAATCACCTGGCGCATAGTATCTCCCTCCTTAACAGGTCGAATAACATGATATCAGTGAGTAGGTACATCCGCCGGTCGAGTAGCCTTGTATCATGCCGCCGCAGCATAAGAACGGCGATGAGCAGTTAATTTTCATAGTAATTGCCTGTTGAACATTATCAGAAACCCTTGCAACAGGAACTGATTGCTTGTCATTGATGGACATAGCAGGGATTATGGGATTCGAAGTTCTATCCATAATCAGAGACAGGGAAGGATCCACCGCAACGAGTTTATCGCTAGCCAAAATCCTAGCATGAAGGCTAGGATTATTGTTCAACGACTTCCCCAAAACAGAAGAAGTAAAGTTGGAAGACACAGTGGGAAGATAATCAAAAGTCAGTGAAGATAATCAGAGGTCCGGGTGAGTTGCATCAGAGGCATCAAAGAAGAAAGATGGTCGATATATATGACCACATGAGGTGCACGATCTGGGCCTGCATCTCCTGTATAATCTGAGTCATAACCTCATTTTGTTTCCTCACTGCTAACTCCTCCCTCAATGTGTGGTGAGCTCAGCCTAAGCAGGCTGGAAAGAAAACTGGGAGGTGCCAATGGACTGCGTGCTAGATCCTTCATGGGGAGAAGTTAGCATCCTCGACATTATCATACCTAATCCCATGATGCGCCCCCTCGAGTCAGGAGTGACAACCTCGCGGAAGACGTGATCCATGTCTTCGGGCGTGACCTCCTAGCCTCCTGTGTCTCATGCAACCCTGTCAATCGTCTCTCGACCTCCAACTACAATACAAATAAAGTTAGAATAATTGTAAAATATATTATTCCAACAAAAGAAATTAAATATAGGAAATTAACATGGTACCCCGTGTGCAGCAGGTCGTCCAGGGTATACACTCTATTCTTATAATGGATCTTCAAAAACACATTAAGGAAAAATAAACATATGTTAAAAATATAATAAAAATAAGGGTTAATGTTGTTTAAATACACCAACTTACTTTCAATTTTGAATTTAAACATGAATTTTCAATTTCTTGTCAAAATACATGAACTTTCAGAGTCCGTCCAATTTTGACACTCCAGTTTTAAATAATTTCACAAATACCCCCAAATGACTTTTCTTCAGACTAAATAATCCTTATGAGCTTTCTAAAATTATAAAACAATAATTAAATCAAAATTAAGGCCCAACATGCTTCCGTAAATACTACAAAATTAATCTAAACATAAACCAACTTTATACCTTTAGTCGAATGGTCTTCTTCAGGAGTCAGTTCCTGTTGCATTTTACGGACCGTCTGCCCCCAAGATTTCGTCCAACCATGCACTCGCAAGGGATGGTTGCAACCTTCCTCCTTCACTAAGTTTCGACATATAATATTTTATTAAAAAATGAAAGAAAATTTTTACTAAATCGGAAAGTTGAGCAAAAACAAAGCGTTTAAAGAGAAATTATAAAATATTTAATTTATTTCATAAAATCGTCCTAAGGGAGGAGACAAACTTGTTTAGCTACTCATTAGTAGCTAACACTTGTGTACATACAATTAAAAGAACTAAAACTTTAAAACTAAAAAACTTTGAAAACTAAAATTTTAATTATACAAAGATAGATTTCTAGAGAAAGAGTGTGTTGTGTGAAGTTGGGATCATTTTTCGATGCCTTCTTTCTCTCCAGAGCCTGGTTTTTATAAAGGTATGATACCCTCTATAATTTGGTAGTTGGCCTTGGATTCTTTCAATCGTGGCCAGCTAACTTGAATAGTGATGGCCATCTTCTTTTGTTGGCCATTATTACCGATACATCTTAGTGCCTTCACATGGTGCTATGGTCCCTTACTCCATTATTCAGCTGGTAGTGCTGTGGTAGGGGCCGATAGTTGAAAAGTTTGGACCATTATTTGATAGTGGTTCTCCTGTAGCTCCACCCACTTTTGTCATCTTCTTTTGGTGGGTAATCAACTTGAATTATTGTTCACCCACCTTTGTCATTTTTCTTTTGGTGGTTGCTCCTCCTGTTGCGAGTCACGTGTCTCTTTTTTTGTCGGGCATCTTACCCTTTTGGTGCCCGAGGTGCTCTTCCATGCGGCGCCTTGTGCTCCTCGTACTCGTGTGACCAAAACTTCTTCTTATTTGGTTTTAGGAGGAAACCCTTTGCGAATTTCGGTTCTTTCTGCGTTGAATATTCCATGCAGACATGATCGTTCTAATGGCCAAAGTGAGCCATATTGCAGAACTTGCGGCGAACCTCCTTACTCCACGCAATCTTGTTTTGCCAAATTGTTAGCCTTTTTTCCTCAAAGGCTTTTTCGGCAAACCTGGTAGTATTTCCTGTCATGGTGTTTAATAGGAATGATCCCAAACTCGAATTCTGAGAAAATTTGAATATGAACTTGACTTTGTCCATCTCTATGAGACAAACCCATAATCCCTATGCTCGCCCTGTGGAAATCTGGTCTTCTGTGAATGTGGCGACAATGGAGGGCTGATGATTAGGAACTTTGATCCGATTCAAAGCTTGATCGTCGGGCCTTCGGAGCTTTATAAAATGGAAAGCTTTGTGGTTGCCCTTTCCAGCAGATTCTGGTGTTGTGCTAAAGAAATATATCTCCAAAACATCCCCTCGTCTCAGGGACTCGTTGTTCTCCCAAGCGAAAAAGACTGTTTCTTGGATCCACTTTGGCAGACCCTTGATTTTGTTGAACGCTGGGGACAAAGTATAAACTGAGGCCAGTGCCCCAAATTCATACCATTCCTTGACTTCTTGTGGATTGGCTTCGGTGGTCATCCACACCCGAGGATATTTTTCTCCAACATCAACCCGGCTGGTTCCCGGATTAATGCCTCTTCTTGTATTAAGTTTCTCCCACTTGGACTGGTAGACCTGCCAAATCGGAGATACCTCTAAAATGCCAGTACCAACCTTAAGTTTGCCCATCATTGGCCTAAGGCTGATCTCTCCATCTTTTTCCCCAGAGGTGCTGGGTTGACATGATGATTCAGGGTGTGAACCCTTAACATCATTTTTCTCTTGAGTCTCCGGCTTGGAGGCCATAACCCCAGAGCTCGTGTTAGGGGTACTTGAATCCCTTGCTACAGGTAATCCGTCCTGTACGATAATGCCTGCTTTAACCAGGGGTTTCCTGATACCGTGCAGGAGCGGTCCTTGGATTGCTTCATGAAGATTTATCATCTTCTTAAGGCATTCTCGTGTGCGGTCAGACACTTTGGCTTCATCAGCCGACTGTATCCTTCCCGCTTGTTTGGCATGGAGTACACACTCTTGCCATTCATGTTGTAGCATCTCCATGTTTTCCTGGAGTTGCCTCTAGTTTATAATTATAGCGTCAACCTCAGTTGGCTCCTGACTCAACCCAAAACACCTAAGGGATTGACTCGCAATCGTACGAGGTCGTCCTAGTGTAATAAGCTAACCCAAGTCGTCTCTCAAGGAAGGCTAAACAGGGCTCTGATCATGCTACGCACAGAAAACAGAAAATAAACCTAAACACTCTAATCAGAAGGTTGGGTCTGACACTCTCTCTCCGATTAACTAATGCGTAATTAAAATAAAGCATATAAATCTATCTAGGAGAAAGATAGGAAGCAGGCAAAGAAAGCAATAAGACAACATAAAGAACTAGGGTTCTAATCTAACAATCTAGAAAGTAATAATTAAATCCAAAATCATAAAGCAGTAATTATCTAGGCAAGGGAAATAAACAAGCATGCAAATCTATGGCAAACACTAATCATGATTTATCCTAAGGAACATGTAAACGAAAAGCAACACAATTTCAACGGAGTATTACTCCAACAAATCAACCAACAATCTAACTATACTAACTAGGCAATAAGATTAACAAAGTATAAATCAATGCTAAATATCATTATCAAAACGTGTTCAATTATCTAGGAAAAGAGCAACCAAGAAAACTTGTAGAATTCGATAATTCAAAAGATAAAACTTACAATTGATTAAAGGAAATGACGATCTAGCGTAATTCGAGAGTTTCTAATGTGTTTCTCCCTACCAAAACTCTAAGAAAATATAGTGAAAATGGAGTTGGAGGCTGGAGGGGTCGAGAATGGGGGAAGAAACCCCTAAAAAATGGGTTTTAAACCCTAAAAAACGTAACTACCAGACCGCGCAGACGGCCATGGCCGTACGGTCGGCGGCCGCCGTCGCGCGGCGCCGCCGTCAATGCCTTTCGCAGACTGCAATGCGCAGCATTTTTGTTTTGGTCCGTTCTCCCTCGTTTCAAGTCGGATTTTGGATCCGTTTTTGCCTACGAACTCGTATCGAGACGAACTTCGATTCTTCTTCAGACCAATCAACTAAAATCTGACTTTATTTTTGTCCACATATCAATCAATTTGAGCATAAAATCCTAAGACAACAAAATTAGCACAAAAGCTCAAATCAATCAACTCTTGAGTGAAAAAGACCAAAATAAAAGTCAATATAAGACGTAAACACCCACAAATTCATCACAAAATAGGGCTAAACAATCCCCCCACACTTGATCCTTTGCTTGTCCTCAAGCAAAGTCACGACACCAAATGATAGTTCACAAGAAAACTTCCTCACCATTCACATCTCCAACCAATCTAAGTCTCTTAGCCATTACATTCCTCATGAAATGTTCATTGTTAAGATTTTAAGAAGCAACAACCACATGATACAATTCAATCTGATCAGACCCGATTCTCCGCTAGAGGTGAATTCCCTAATGTGATTGCCTTTATAATCAAATCCCATTTTCCTTGAAGATGATAAACAATCAAACCAAATCTAATTTTATACATCTTTCTTTTCAAGGTGATGTTATTCCATTCTCAATAGATGGGCCAACTTTCGTGAGATCAACACTTTTGGAGGTAATCCAAAATGTTCTCACGTGGTTTTCCATGCTCATAACACTACCGTCAGAGGAGCAGAGACCCAGAGCTATAGAAAACTTCACAACAAACCAACATTCAAACTCAAGGGATAAGATCGTAGGCTATCACAATGAAAACACTCCCTCTAGCATCTACTGGACAAATCACGTCAAGAATAGCTCATAAGGGTGTTGCATCCAAAACATTAAACAACTTACATCAAGTGAGGAATATGCATAGACTGAGAGACAAAGATAGCAACCAAGCCAACATAATTCATGAAATTTACTTGTGAACAAATCATCAAAGTGTGCATTATTACTTGAAGCCAAGCAACAATCAAGATAAAGGAGACCATTTGCCCCACACAAGAAAGCCCAAAAACACAACAAAAAGGCACCCATAGGATCAACAAACACCCCCTACACTTAAAATCTAGCACTGTCCTCAGTGCTCGTAAAAAGAGGGGTGAAAGAGAAAAACTTCCCTGAATATCAATCCAAGTGGCGAGCCCGTAGTTTCCCACGATGTCTGCCTATCTTTCATCCATAGAACAAACAATCTCCAACGCTCCAACCTGCACCAAACAACAGAAAAAACAGAAACACAAACCCGAACCAAACGAAAGAATAAAGAAAACAAAGGAAAGCAAGAAAAACATGGGTTGCCTCCCATGCAGCGCTAGTTTTTAAGTCGCCAGCCCGACTAAGAGGATCCCTTAACCAAAATCCGATTGAAGCGTCAGCTGCTTAAGTGCCTGTGTAAACACATCTTCTTGAATTGCAGTTGCGGGTCCTCCTAATGAGCGCTCCATGCTCATATCATGAGATGGCCTTCTATCCATACATCCAGCGAGATCGAGTGACACAACCTCATCAAGCTTCTCTTCCAGTAGCAAGGCACACAGAAAGCCTTGCTCTATATCATCTTCCTCTTGCATCTTATCCAGAAATTCCTGCTCAATGTCAGCCTCATCCTGCAAGTTAGCAAGGAATTCCTCCACAATCTCGTCCTCTTCCTGTAACTTATAAAGAAAATCCTGCACAATACAGTCCTCATCCAAAACATCAAAAGTCTCAACATAAGAGCAGTTTTGCAATAAGGGAGTACGAGTAGGAGATTTCTTATCAAAAACAGAGAAAGTTACAGACCTCCCTGCCCCCGCCATACTCAAATTTCCAGTACTCACGTCAATACGAGTATGGGTGGTGGCCATAAAAGGTCGGCCAAGCAAAAGAAGATGCCCATTCTCTCCTCTAATCCCTTTTCCCACATCAAGGACAACAAAATCAGCCAAAACTCTAATCCCCCTCACAACAACCTCAACATCCTCAACAAGGCCCCGTGGGATGCTAATAGAGCCGTCAGCTAGCTCTATCTTCATATTCGTGCATTTCAGCTCTTTATTACCCAATTTCTCAAAAATATCAAGCGGCATCAAATTGACTGTCGCGCCCAAATCAAGCATTCCCAAAACCTTTTCAACCCCACCTAAGCTAATATAAAAAAATAAAGCTACCTGGATCTCCTTGCTTGGGTGGTGGTTGGTCTGGTGCAACAGTGACAGGTGGCAGTGGCTCACTGGGGCATTGGGTAGCCTTGATTGCTTCCACGGTTTTGCTTCTCCATTTCCCCATGGTTATTGGGGCATTTTCCTTGACTACTGCCACGGCATGAGCTTGATGCGGCTGCTTGTCCTGGTTTGGGAACTTCCCAGTTGGCTGTTGTTGCTGCAACTGATTCAAGGCTCCTGTTAGTTGCCCAATTGTAGTCTCGAGGCGCTTGATGGTGGCACTCTGAGCCTCTATCGCCTGTTTGCTAGCTTGCATGAAAGCTTGCATCTGATCTTCAAATAAGGGGCCTGGAGGTTGGTGCTGCTGAGGTGGGTAGAGTTGCTGCGGCTGCTGGAAATTCCCTTGTTGCATGGGGAACTGCTGCGGGGATAGGTACAATTGATGCTGGTTCTGATAACCCATAGGCTGCTGGACTTGACAAAATTGAGAACTCTGCCCATGTCCTTGCATGTGACCTTGGTGTTGCCTACTCGAATACCCTTGTGCAGCAAAGACTTCAACTCCTCCTTCATAGGTACGTTCGTCCATCCTATGACACTCGTTGGCTCCATGGCCATACTCGCCGCATATGCTACAACTCTCGACATTAGGCTCACGGGTGCGAGGTGGTTCTACCCTACTCATCTTCAACTGCTGCACCTCTCTCATAATTTCTGCCACCTGCTTTTGCAGCTCATACTGGGGTGCCACTGCACTGGCCTCAGCCTTCCTTCCACGGACTGATTTCTGTTGTGAGCTCTCAGCTAGGGTCTTGAAAATCTCCTTAAGCTCGTCGGCGGTCTTCCTAGCGATGTTACCTCCTGCCGTGCTGTCCACCATGAATTGAGCAATCTGTACCAGCCCATCATAGAAAAGTTGCATCAACATCACAGTGGTCAGTTGGTGCTGCGGGCACTGGCGAAGGAGTTCTTGAAATCTCTCCCAAACCTCATGAAAACGCTCGTCCGCTCCTTGGATGAAGTTCATGATTTGAGTTCTAATCTCTTGTGTCTTGTGATTTGGGTAGAACTTCAACATAAACTTCTCACAGGCCTCTCCCCAAGTAGTGATAGAACTAGGCGGTAAGGAGAGAAGCCAAGTCTTTGCCCGATCCTTAAGTGCATACTGGAAACATTTAAGCTTCAGCTGATCTTCTGTGATCTCCAACAGTGGAAAAGTTTGCACTTGGGTGCAGAATTCCTGGATAAACTGCAAGGCATCTTCATTCGGAAGCCCATAGAAGAGGGGGAGTAGACTTGAATCATTGGGCTTCAGGTTGTAATTCCTGACTGCAGTGGGGAGCACAATAGCTGAGTTCATGGCCTCTATGACAGGCTGGGTAAAATCCCCCATGTACTGCAAATTTCTTCCTGCCATCTTCTCAACTCCAACGCTAGATAAAAGAGACTCGGTACCCTCTCCTAGGCTTCAAGCACCTCGCGTGCACGGTGAGTGTTGTCAAGTAGAATGCCAAATTCCTGTAGAGACTTTAACTCCCTAGCAACACAACACTCAACAAAACAGATCAAACGCACCGGTGGGAGAAAGAAAATAACCGAGCAAAAATAAAAATAAAATAAACACGGAAAACAAAGCAGCACAGCCAAACGCCTAAAGCCTTCCCCGGCAACGGCGCCAAAATTTGACTCAACCCAAAACACCTAAGGGATTGACTCGCAATCGTACGAGGTCGTCTTAGTGTAATAAGCTAACCCAAGTCGTCTCTCAAGGAAGGCTAAACAGGGCTCTGATCATGCTACGCACAGAAAACAGAAAATAAACCTAAACACTCTAATCAGAAGGTTGGGTCTGACACTCTCTCTCCGATTAACTAATGCGTAATTAAAATAAAGCATATAAATCTATCTAGGAGAAAGATAGGAAGCAGGCAAAGAAAGCAATAAGACAACATAAAGAACTAGGGTTCTAATCTAACAATCTAGAAAGTAATAATTAAATCCAAAATCATAAAGCAGTAATTATCTAGGCAAGGGAAATAAACAAGCATGCAAATCTATGGCAAACACTAATCATGATTTATCCTAAGGAACATGTAAACGAAAAGCAACACAATTTCAACGGAGTATTACTCCAACAAATCAACCAACAATCTAACTATACTAACTAGGCAATAAGATTAACAAAGTATAAATCAATGCTAAATATCATTATCAAAACGTGTTCAATTATCTAGGAAAAGAGCAACCAAGAAAACTTGTAGAATTCGATAATTCAAAAGATAAAACTTACAATTGATTAAAGGAAATGACGATCTAGCATAATTCGAGAGTTTCTAATGTGTTTCTCCCTACCAAAACTCTAAGAAAATATAGTGAAAATGGAGTTGGAGGCTGGAGGGGTCGAGAATGGGGGAAGAAACCCCTAAAAAATGGGTTTTAAACCCTAAAAAACGTAACTACCAGACCGCGCAGACGGCCATGGCCGTACGGTCGGCGGCCGCCGTCGCGCGGCGCCGCCGTCAATGCCTTTCGCAGACTGCAATGCGCAGCATTTTTGTTTTGGTCCGTTCTCCCTTGTTTGAAGTCGGATTTTGGATCCGTTTTTGCCTACGAACTCGTATCGAGACGAACTTCGATTCTTCTTCAGACCAATCAACTAAAATCTGACTTTATTTTTGTCCACATATCAATCAATTTGAGCATAAAATCCTAAGACAACAAAATTAGCACAAAAGCTCAAATCAATCAACTCTTGAGTGAAAAAGACCAAAATAAAAGTCAATATAAGACGTAAACACCCACAAATTCATCACAAAATAGGGCTAAACAGCTCCATCCCTTGTTAGAAAATCTGCAAGAACATTATCATCAGATTACAAAATGACAATATCAAAATCATAATATTAACATTCAGCTTGCCATCTTAGTAATCTAACCTTTTCAGGTTTAGATTCAATTTTCTTGGTTAGGAAACCCTTAACGTTAGTGTTATCAACTTTCAAGACAAATTTCTTAGCAAGTAAAAATAACGGCCATTTTTTGAACTCCTTTCTAACTGCATAAAATTTTTTCTCGTTGATGTGCCAACGCACAGCTTCAGTGTCGGAGAAGAGGCCATTACAGTATCTGCATGGTTCCTCTCCATAGGGGGTGAATTTAGTAAGCACGGCCGCCCACCAGAAATCACTCGCTTATGTGTAAAGGGCTAGATCATCCTCATCTTGTGGTATTGAAAGCTTTGGGAGATTCTTGCAAATCTCTTTCAGCTTCTTAATACCCTCACAATGTTCCTCCTTCCAGATGAATGGAACATCCTTCTTTAGTAAAGGACTAAAGATCTTCTCGTGTTCCGCAAGGTTCTTAATGAACATCCCTGCAAAGTTGACAACTCCAAGAAAGCTTTGAAGCTGCTTCTTCTCCTTGAGATCTTCTGGCAAAATTCTAGACCTTTTCTACAATATTTTCCTGCAGAACTATCCATATCTCATCTATCTCAATACCCAGAAAATCCATCTTCTGGGTTACCACGACTGCCTTTTTTTCAGACAGCACCAATTCTTCATGTTGGCAAACATCTGCAAAGATCTCCAGATGACCGACATGTTCATGAATATGATGCAATAAGGATATCATCAATATAAACAAACATGAATGAAGAATAATCTTTAAAAAGATTATCCATTTTCCTTTGGAATATCTGGGGTGCATTGGCTAGCTCCATTGGCATGACATTCCAGACATAGTGTCCCTGTGGAGTTGAGAAGGCTATAAACTTCTTACTCCCTTTCTCCATGCGAATATGGTAAAACCTTGATTTGCAATCGAACTTTAAGAATACTGATGAGGAGTAATATATGCAGAGCAGAGGAATGGACTTGGACAGAGGTATCGCTCGGGTCAAAGGAATGGCCTCGGTCAGAGGAATCGCTGAAGTCAGAGGAATGCTCTACCCGCGGGACAGTCAATGGTAGAAATGACCACCTTACCCGGGAAACACCAGAGCAAAGGAATCATCCGCTCGCAGAGGAATCCAGAGCTCCCTGATACATATGTTTCCCTGTCGCTGAGCAGAGAAATGATCAGAGAAAGGCGAAATTACCATCGTACCCCTGACCATGCGGGAAACATGACCCTCAGGCTGAAATTACTATTTTGCCCCTTTAGCGTACTCTATAAATACCCATGCACATGTATCATGTATTCTCACGTGCTTTTTCTATCAATACAACAGTAAGTTCACTTTCTCTCAGTAATTCAACTCTATTCTTTCAATTTCCACGATCAACACTAGGTAAAACTCATAATCTAATCACACTTCACCGATTAAAATACCACCCACACAATCACGATTCACCAGCTGGCGCCATCTGTGGGAAAGCTATGAGTTTAAGGCGTGAGTTTTAGCTTGCGCATGCAGATCTACAATTACGGGCAGATTTGCGTGCGCATGTCCCGATTAGTCCGATGATTCGAGTACCCAGGTGGATTCGGGGCGGTAGATCTACTTTCTCCGCTCCGATCCATCCGAAAACTCATAGATTCATGGGTTTGTTGCTTTCTCGTATGTGCACGTATGGAGGATGGGTAAAATCGAGAATCGGGTGCTGATATCTATTTATTTCGTATGCTATGATGTTAATTGTGTGTGATTTTCATGTTTTCTCGTACGATCTTCGTTTTCTACCATATCTAACGTGTTTTACTAACGATCTCTTGGTTGTGGCTTTGTTCATGTTTGTTTTTGGGTTTTTTGGGTGGTTCTTCTGATAATCTGTTCTTTCCGCCGGACTTGAATCTAAATTCGGGGAGAAAATCTCTGTTATTCGTTCTCCATGTCTGAATCTGTGCCCTGGGTTTATTTCCCGGCGCATGGAGGTATTTTGATCAGGAATTAATAATGGCCTTCGCGCCAGTATTCAGGATTTCTTATGTCGAGGATACTTGTGACGAGGGGTGGATCAATCTGTCTTTTATTGGGATTTTTCTCACATTTTCTATGTGTAGGTACCATGGACTCTTCTGATGTTCGTCGCACCCTCGACAAGGACTTTGACAACACCGGGCTCAACTCTGTCGCCCGTACTAAAATGCCCGTCTCTCTGCTAAGCAGTCTGCCAGTCAGCACTGTTTTCTCTACACCGCCGGGCTTCCTCAACACCTCCGCTACCCCGCTGACGGGCTAGAACGTCACCCCTTAGGGATCTGCTCTGGTTGCTGCTGGGTCTGAGTTGCAGGGCTTGGTCCCCACATCTGGTGGTGGGTCACTAAACTTCGTCCTGGCAGAGCAGATGATGGCTCTGTTAAATTACGTTGCTATGCGTCAAGCACTAGGAACTCCGTTCGTCCCGACTGTCCCCGCTACTACTCCTCTGCTGGGAATGCTCAACCAGCAGAGCACTGAACTCCCACCTCGTGCTGCTCTGGAGGTGAACGAACAAGTTGCCAAAAAACAACCTGCACTGCCGAAAGAAACACAGAAATTCCCCGCTAAGAGGGAACCGAAGAGGAGGCCAGAGGGGAGCCGTACTGTGTTGCGTAGCATTGTCAGAAGGGAGGGGGTGGACGAGTCTGATAGTCATTCTATTACTTCTATTTTCGAAGAGGAAAGACCAAGGGAAAATGCAAGGCTGAAAAATCAGGTGTCACAACTTAAAAATCAACTCAAAGATCTGGAGGATACTCTGAAGGAGAAGTCTCAGAGGGTTGAGAAAGCACAGAGGTCAGAGAGATTTCACAGAGCAGGGAAGTCTTACCGGTCAGAGAAATCCCGCCAGACTGAGAGGTCAGAGGAACGAGAACAAGAGTACACCTCTGGCAAACAGGGGCACAAGAGCCACAAACGCCACCACATCCAGGATTCACCAAGGGACAGGAAGAAATAGGGAAAACACAAGGGAGAAAAGCGGGCCAAAACATCAAAGGTCAAAACCACCACTAGTCGGAGCCCGTTCTCTGCTGATATCTTAGCGGATACTCTGCCAAGGAGCTACAAACCCATTTCACTCGACTACGATGGCACTACTGACCCCGAGGTGCACCTCAGCAGGTTCGAAGGACTCGTCATGTTACACATGTACTCAGAGGGTATCAAGTGCCGTATATTTTCTACCACTTTGACTGGACCCGCCCAATTATGGTTCGGGAGTTTGGCCCCAAACTCTATTCACTCTTTTGAGGACCTTCAAACACGTTTTCTCAGACAGTTCGGGAGCTCACGAAGGGTAGGCAAGTCAGCCATCTCTCTCATGGATATAAAACAAGACCAACATGAAACGTTGCGGGAGTATACCGCCTGATTAATCTCGCTGCTCTGGAGGTTCCAGAGGCAGAGTCACAAATAAAAAACTGCGCATATGTCAGAGGGTTGAAGCCCGGGCTTTTCTTTGATGAGTTACAGATCAGACCGACCAGAGATTTTGATGACATCATGTCAAGGTTACCAGGGTATTTGCAATTAGAAGACGCCCGAACAGCACGAAAGGCAGAAAGTGATAAGCACAAGGCCAGAAGGGCTGAGGCCACACCAGAGCAGAACAACAGGAATCAGGATAGGGCACCCTTCAGAGGATTGCCCCCTAGGGTACTTCCTCCTTAGACAGAGGTACCACCCCGCCAACAGCGCACCGTGAACGAAGTCAATCGCTTCGATGAATACACTCCTTTGAAGAAACCACAAGAAGAAATCTTTCATCTAATTAAGAACCAGCCGTTTTTTCGGGCACCGGGCACTTACAGGGATGGGCAGCCACAGCAGGGGCCTAACAATAAACTATGCGAGTACCACAATGCCTATGGGCACTATACTAGATATTGTGGACATCTCAAGCACCAACTGGAACTTTTAGTGCGCCAAGGCAACCTAGATCAATTCATAGCCAGAAGGAATGAGGACCAGGGTCAACAGGCCCAGGGAAATGATCAGAGGCAAGAGCAGGGAAATAACCGAGACGAACGCCCAGAGAAAAATTGCGATCAGCACAGAGGAGTTGCACAGCCTCGGATACCTCCCCATCCGGCTACGAGGGAGGTGCACATGATTTTTGGGGAAAAAGGGCTACCAACCTCCAACCAAGCCAAGAAAAAGGTTGTGCGGACAGTGAGGTCAGGATATTACCCTAAACAAGTAATGGAAATCACGGGCGCAACAGAGGAACCAGCCATAACCTTCGGATCAGAGGACCTAAGGACTGGTTTTCACGGCCGACATAGCAACTTGTATTGTACATCGCATCGTCGTGGACTCTGGGAGTGTGGTGAATATTTTATACTTAGAATGTCTCCAAAGTATGGGGATTGAGGCTAATATTGAACCCACGAACGCCCCTCTGTTCAGATTCGGCGGAGAAATCGTCATGCCACTGGGGTTTATGGAGTTACCAGTTACTCTCGGCAGGGCAGATACCGGTAAAAATAGGATGATACGATTTTTTGTGGTAGACATGCCTAAACCATCTTACAACGTGATACTCGGACGCCCTGCTCTGACGGCGTTCAGAGCGATCATTTCAATGTTCCACCTAAAAATGAAATTCCCAATCAGAGGCGGAAGAGTGGGGGAAGTCTGGGGTGATCAAAAGATGTCAAAGGAATGCCATGTGCGAATGCTCACGCACTCTTCGGGCCAAAAAAGAGATAGGATGACAGAGGGATCTGACACTAGAAAGAAGGGGAAGACGAGTGATATCGTTGCTCTGACAGAGGAACGACGGGAACTGACAGAGCTGTTAAATGCTCGAGACAATTCAGAGAAATCTGCCTTGATATCTACCAATGATGTGTGTAATATGATTGAGCTATTCCCGGGAAAAGAGGGCTTTCAGATAAAAATCGGGTCATCCATGAGTGAACAAACCAGAGTAGAGCTAAACAATTGCTTGCAGAGGAATGTAGATGTGTTCGCCTTCAACACAGCCGACTTAAAGGGCATTGACAAAGGATTGGCGGAACATTGCCTCAATGTAGACCCCAATGTAAAACCAGTAAAACAAAGAACAAGACACTTTGGGGCTGAAAAAGATGCTGCGATCAGAGAGCAGGTCCAGGGATTACTAGATGCGGGTCATATCGAAGAGGTTCAGTACTCGGAATGGATTTCAAACACCGTGATGGTGGCCAAAAAGACAAACACTTGGCGCATGTGTGTAGACTACAGGGACTTGAATGCTGCTTGCCCTAAGGATCATTATCCTTTGCCAAGGATTGACCAACTTGTGGATTCTACCTCGGGATGTGCATTGCTGTCCATGATGGATGCCTATCAGGGGTATCACCAAGTTAAAATGCAGAAAGGGGATATTGCCAAAATGGCCTTTGCCGTCTACTGCGGGGTATTTGGTTGGAGGAACATGCCGTTTGGTCTTAAAAATGCGGGGGCTACATATCAAAGAATGATGGAAAAAATATTCAAGGAACAACTCTCGAAGAATATATCAGTATACGTGGATGATATGCTCGTGCGAAGTATCAGGGCAGAGGATCACGTCTCTGACTTGAAATAAATTTTCACAGTCATCAGAAATCATAGGCTCATGCTTAATCCAGCAAAGTGCACCTTCGAAGTCACCACATGGAAATTCTTGGGGTACAAGGTCACCCCGGCGGGAATCAAGGTCAACTTGGACAAGGTGAAAGCCATAATGGATATGACACCACCAAAGGAATCAAAGAGGTGCAAACTCTGAATGGGCGTATCACTGCCCTGAGTAGGTTTATCTTACGATCGGCAGAGCGAAGCTTGCCATTTTTCAAGATTTTAAGGAAGGGGACCAGATTTGAATGGGATGCGGAGTGTCGATCAGGTTTTGATGATCTCAAGGCATACTTATCAGAGCTCCCGACTCTGACCAAACCAATTCCCAGGGAAGTATTATATTTGTACATTGCAGTGGACGAGGAATCAGTTAGCTTTGTCCTTATCAGAGAGGAAGGGAGCCATCAGAGGCCAATCTACTTTGTCAGCCGGGAGATTCAAGGTCCTGAACTAAACTATTCAGAAATTGAAAAGGCTGCTCTGGCAGTCATGGTCGCAGCCCAGAAATTAAGACCATACTTCTTATCACACCGCGTGGTGGTTCGAACTGCCTTACCTTTCAAACAAGTGTTGGGGAAGCCAGATCTTTCAGGACGCATGGTGAAATGGGCAGTGGAGTTAGGGAAATATGATGTGGATTATGAGCCGAGGATGGCTATCAAGGCCCAAGCCCTTGCTGATTTTATTCAAGAAACTACTCGTCGCCCTGTGCAAGAGTTTTGGGTGGCTCTTGGTGTGTCATAATTCATGTTTAGTTATGAGGATTTTGTGTGTTTGATGATTTATTTGAGCTTATATTGGTTTATGGTCAAGAACTTGTCACTTACTTGTTGTTTGAATGAATTTTTAGAAATAATGAAGCAGAATTTGGAAGAATTGGCTGAAATACAAGTTTTAGTTCATCTCGAGCGGAGTTTGTGAGCATAAACGGATTGTAAATCGGAGTTCGAACGAGGGAGAACGAGCAAAAACAAAATTACTGCGCAAAGTTGTCAGAACCTCGTGGCGCCTCATGCGGGCTGGGCGCGCGTCCGCGCCTCGGGCCACGTGACAGCACAGATTTTGCGCAATTTTTCTATTATTTCAGCTATTTTTCGATCCTACACGGTGTTGACCTATATTTTGAGACCTAGGGCATATAAATACTCCCCAAAAATATATTGAAAAAAGCTTTTATCAACTTTTATCATATTATACTTTTCCTGAGAGCTGAGAGAGACGGAGAACGGAGCAAGAGCAAGATTGAAGATTCTCAACTTTACTACGGTTTCATTGTTGAATGTTTTACAGTTTTATTGAGATATTGATTTTTAGTCATATGTCTATGTGTGGCTAAAATCCCTTTTTCCCAGGGTTTAGGGAGTAGACATGATTTGAATTTCTGACGGTTTGATTCAATTAATTGAGTTTGTTATTCCTTTTTATGTTCTTGTTATAATTGTTTGCTTTATTGATTGGCCACCAATTTAGCATAATCATAGGTTTTAATTTGAGATTGGGAGATGATAATTATTACCTGAACTAAGAACATAGAACACATTTATTTTAATTCTAAAGAGAATTGATAACTGTGAGGGCGTTAATCCTAGGAACTTTTAGTAGTTACATGTTAGAAGTGCGATCCAGGGATGGTAGCCTTGCATGTAATCAACGGTTTGTATGCCACGGGAGTGGGTATGGACTAGTTTAGAGATTGCCTTAGGATTCATCTTATTAATTGAATTGAACATGTTAGTGAGGAGAATCTGTTGAAACATTTGCCTTGGGAAATCTTCTCTTATCTGTTTCTCTGTTTCGCAGCTCGGTTTATTTTCTTTCCTGCTGTTTATTTATTTTGTTCTTTACAATAAAAACTCTTAATTTCGTTTGTCCAAATAGAGTAGAATAATTTAGGATATGAATTGGTTAATTCAGTCTCTATGGAATACGACCTTGCTTGCTACTGTACACAATTGCACCCGTACACTTGCGGCGTGTCAAATAAAATAGCGAACAAGATGGATCGGTTACAAAAGAGGGATATGGGATCGGAGTATACATCATATCTCCAGGATCAAAGGTATACCAATTCGCTATCAAATTCACTTGTAAGATGTCCAACAATGAAGCCGAGTATAAGGCCGTGTCTAGAGCAGCACATATTTTGTCAGAGTTGCGAGCAGAGTGTATCATCATCAGAACCAACTCACAATTGGTGGCTCAACAACTATCGGGAGGATATCACATCGAAGAGGATCGGATGCGGGCATACCACTGCAAGATTACTGAACTGAAGAAAAAATTCATATAATTCAAAATAGAACATATCTCTCTACAGGAGAACATTCGGGCAGACCTATTGGCACGGGTTGCCAGTGCAGTGGAGCAAACATGGAGTGATGAGATCACGCTGCTCTGCGACACCAGAGAAATGGGAACTTCCCAGGTTTTTGCGGTGGAAATCCGGGATGATTGGCGGGCTCCAATTATACACTTTCTCAGAACAGGGGAACGATTGAGCAAAGAATCCGATCAGAGGGCCCGATACGAGAATTATTGCTTGATCAATGATCAACTCTACAAGCGTTCCTTCACCCATCCTTTACTAAAATGTTTATCTCCTGAGGAGGCTAACTTTGCTCTGACAGAAATTCATGCAGGTTGCTGTGGTGGGCACACGGGATTCAGGGATCTCATATGAAAAACCATCCGGGCAGGGTTCTATTGGCCAACCATCACTAATGACGCCAGAGAATTCGTTCGCAAATGCGAGGTTTGTCAGAGGCATGCCGGCAAGATTAATATTCCAGGGGAGACTATGGGAGTAATGTATGCTCATTTGACAAATGGGGCATAGATATCATCGGGAAATTGCTACGGCACCAGGGGCAAATGCTTTCTCATCGTGGCAGTGGATTACTTCTCCAAGTGGGTAGAAGCCGAGGCTGTGTCAAAGATTAATGAGGGAACCGTAGAACGATTCATCTGGCGAAACATATGTTGCCGGTATGGAGTCCCTAGAATCAT
This sequence comes from Salvia miltiorrhiza, assembly GCF_028751815.1. Classification (NCBI taxonomy): domain Eukaryota; kingdom Viridiplantae; phylum Streptophyta; class Magnoliopsida; order Lamiales; family Lamiaceae; genus Salvia; species Salvia miltiorrhiza. Next base: position 33,579,727 of record NC_080392.1, on the reverse strand, counting down.
TGTATCGGACAATGGATCTCAATTCACAGGGCAGAGGATTGCCAATTTTTGTGATCGCATGGATATAACGCAACGCTTCATTTTCGTAGCCCATCCGCAAGCAAATGGGCAGGTAGAGTTGGCAAATAGAACAATTTGCGAAGGGATCAAGAAGCGGCTAAATCAGAGCAGGGGGAAATGGGTCGAGGAGCTAGATACCGTACTTTGGGCTTATCACACCAGCCTAAAAACAGCAACCGGGGAGGCACCATTCACTCTGGTGTATGGATCCAACGCAGTGATACCAGCGGAGGCTAGACTGGAGTCGTACCGGATAACAACATATAACGCAGAATAAAATTCAGAACTCCACAGAGCAGAGCTAGACCTAGTGGAAGCGCAGAGGGATGAGGCCCAGGTCAGAGCAGCGAAAAACAAGAGCATCATCAAGGCCGGATATGACAAGAGGGTCAGAGCGCGAAAGCTGTCCAAGGGCGACCTAGTTCTCAAGAGGGCCGACGCTCTGAAACCAGTGGGCAAGTTCGAGCCCAATTAGGAGGGTCCTTTCATCGTCACTGAGGTTTTGGGTGGCGGAGCATACGTATTGTCGGATCCAGATGGCAGAGCTCTCCCAAGACCGTGGAATATCAACACCTTGAAAAAATTCTATGTGTAATTTTGTTTAGCGAACTATCAAATTGTAGACCGGATACTCTTTTCCCCACAGCGGTTTTAACGAGGTTCGAGGCCATGTTATCAATAAAATTGAATGCGTGGTTTTAGGAAATTCGTGGTGTTATCTCGATTCACCTTAATTATCTCATTTTACGGTGCATATTTTACTTAACATGTTCATGCAGAGCATTGCACATGTCACCAGATGGGGGAGTAGGGTATATACCCATAATTCATAATTTCAATCTAAATTGCTGCTTAGCAAGTCAATGGGAAGGCAAACATCCAGGGTCAACATCCATGCAAAGGGAAAAGTAGAGGGTTCTTTCTTAACCGTAAGCCACGAAAGTTAGGCGGGTCCCTCTGACCGTCTATGCTCCGTGCAGGGTGTTCTCTTAATCGTAAGCCGCAAAAGTTGAATGCATCCCCCAGATCATCCATGCTCCGCGCAGAGGGTTCTTTCTTAATCGTAAGCCACGAAAGTTAGTTGAGTCCCTAGGACCAGCTATGCTCAGCGCAGAGTATTTCAGCCAGCACGAGGGGACAATCAGAGAAATGCATACGAGGGAAGAGTTAGAGAAATAAGTACGAGGGAAGAGACAGAGAAATAAGTACGAGGGAAGAGTTAGAGAAATGAGTGTGAGGGAACAGTTAGAGAAATGCGTACGAGGGAACAGTCAGAGAAATGCGCACGAGGGAACAGTCAGAGAAATGCACACGAGGAAGAGCCTAAACGATGAAAGGAAAAGTCAAAGTAGGGCACGCTAAAAAGGGAATCAGAGCCACGAAGATCAGAGAAATCACCCATACTCCAACAACATAAAACAACACAGACAGAATCAAAATAGTACACCAGAATTCCAGAAGCGCAAAAAGTGAATTTGCACCATTTCAAAATAAGGTAGAAATTACAATGGGAATAAGAGTATCATTCAAATATGGCAGAATATTTACAGTTGAAATATACAAATCCTTGAAAAAGGGAGAAGATAATAACAGCAATCAGTTGGAAGGAGCAGCAGCAGAGGAGTCCGGGGCAGCAACTTCAGCGACAGCGTCGAAGGCTTCGGTAGAGGGGACCCCTTCTTCGAGCACCTTCAATACATCCGAGTCATCCACCTCACGCAGTCGCTGTTCCACGTCCAACAGCTTCAGAGCCTCTCTAGTATAATCTTTCTCATTCCGGTACAAGGCAAAGAGCTGATCTACAACTTCAGAGGTGGAGACGGAAGCATCAAAGGCGGGAGGCAAAGGAGGGTCCATGCTGAATTGATTAAACCCCCGGGAGCCAACATCAGCCCAGTTTCTCAATTTCCCTACAAATGTTTTCAGGGCCTCGCAGAAAGGGGCCTGATACTTCGGAGCCGCCGGCGCAGGATCGGGACAAACCCCAAAGGCAAATAGGGGTAGGACCTTATCCAGAACCGGATACCACCACAGAGGCTTCTCCGGGGAGTCAGCAGTTATGCCCAGCAGCGTGTTGAGGTCCTCCTCTTTGATATTTTCCATCAGGGCCCCCAGGTCCAGAGCAGAGGCCTGCTCCTCTGACGCCCCCAACACCTCCGCCGTCTTCATCGCCGTCTCTTTAATAACATGGGCGAAAAGCTGGGAAAGCTCTTCCAAATACTTGGGTGTCCTCTGGAATGCCATCAGGGTATCCTCCAGCATTACGTCCAAAAATTGCTGGCCCCGAGGAGAAATGAAGAACTCCAGTCGCTGGTCCCGGGCACCCAGCACATAGCCCCGCCTCAGAGCACCTTCACAGGCCACTTTCCAGCGGTGCTTGGCCTCTTTATATTCCATCTGATATCGGGCCCAGAAACGCGCCAAGTTTTCATACCCCTCCTTCTTGGTCCTCTCCAGTCTGAGGCTAGGGAGGCCCTCTCCACCTCCAGCTGATCAACCTTGGCTCGCAGTACGGCCATGTCTGTATCAGCCTGATTGAAGCGCTCCACCAGGACCGTGACTTCCTGGTCACGCTTCGCTTGCGCCTCCTTCTCCTTTTTCAAATCTTTCTCTAGTGCATCGTAGTCATCGATACACTGGATTGCCTCACCTATGTGGGACTCTAGCTGCAGGGAATCAGAGGGAAAGTGTCAGAGCAGAGAAATTAAAAAGTAAACACCAAACATCACCAAGGTAAGAATAAATGTAGGGTACTTGAGTCCACAGTTGGCCAATGATACTGGCCAACCTTGCTTTCTTCATTTTGGAAGCTGCCTCCCGATCCTTGGGATGGATCTGGGTGAGCAGCTTTCGAACAAAGTCTCGTCCCTTCATGGACGAGACGGGCTAGGAAGTAGAGGCCTCCGATGCCTCTACAGTAAGGGCCAGAAGATTGCCCCCTTCGGTATCCACGGAGGTGGTCTCCGTCTCATCTGCCGGTTCTTCCTCCACCACCAGTGCACTCCCTTTTTGCAGGGCTTCCCTCCTCATCTTCTCTCCAAGGGACACCAACGTACCCTTCCTCTTTTTTCTCGTGAATGCAAGAGTAGGGATGTCCTGGGTCTTCTCCGGAGCGGGAGCATCCTCGGAGATATCCACCATGGGGATACTACCCCCAAAAATAGCAGACCCAGAACCCGAGCCACCAGCCCTCTGACTATCCGGGCTGAACATTGCCAGGACCTCCATGGATTTCAGTTTGCCTGGAGGAAGGCTTCGAGTGGGGGTGGTCACCCCGGCAACGTCAGACACCGTTCGAGAGGTGTCCATCCTAGAGCCAGCAGATTGCTCTGATGTATCCGCTCTGGAGCTGGCATCTCCAGAGCCACGCCCCCTGGGACCAGAGGGACGGTCGGCAGAAAGAATTGACCGACATTTCTGTCTCCACGACATGCCTGAAGGAACATTAAACTGAATTAATGCTCCGTTTGCCCGATGATCGTTTCTTGGATTATTATTAATTTATCATACAACGATTAATCCTAACATGCTCCTATGAATTTAACAACTGCACGTTGGAGTTAGAGAATACCTGAAGAATTCCTAAGAATTCGTCAATCTGTCACTGAACAGGTCAGCCAACTTCAACGCTCCGTTTGACCCCTCAAACGACCTCCAATCGTATTTTGTACAGAAATAAGACTTCTTCGTCTTCGAAAGAGCTTTCCGTGGCCGCCTGATTCGTCTGAATCGGAGTTCTGTGGAGGAAGTTATGGCCGTTTTACGGAGACTGCCAGAACTTGGTTTCCTGCGAAAATCTGACTCCAGCTCTGATCTTCTCGACTGTATCCCGCTCAGCTTTCACCGTTGGATGGACAACGATCTATGAAAGTCCCAAGAGAGAATGCTCCACACGTTTTCCTGCGCCTCCCACAGCTCTCAAAACCCTAATTTTTATCAGTCTGTTTTCCTGAGAGCTGACAGCTGTATTTAATAGAATTAAATACGTGTGGGACGCTTGGAATCTGTAATAGGCGTTCCTTCTCTCCTTCTAGGGCTAGGAGACTTTGGGCCAGTCCAGGGACCAGATACAAGGAATAAAGATGGGCCTCAAATAAATTAATTTATCTATGGTCAGCCCAGACCATAATTAATTTATAAATATCAGTTCATTCCACTAGAGAACCGATACTGACTTACCCCTTTATTGCCGGTGATGAGTCGGGGGGCTTGTATTTAGACTTATTAAATCTCCGTATTTAAAATATCCGACATCCATTAATTAATTAGAGCTCTGACAGCTTAAATTAATTAATCTCTTTATAATTCCTTAAGCAGTACCACTCAAACTTTATTATTACGCCTGAACTTAATCAACCTGCAGGGTTTAGCGTAATAAACCTTATTGAGCTCCTTAAGGGGATGTCATTATCCTATACCGGATACGGGTACTAATACAGATAATCAAATATCATATATTAACCGCTATCACCCAAGATACAGAGTACTCGAGTTAGTATATAACTTTCACCCATAGTAAGTCAAAGTGATATACGAATTAATATATATATCTGAATACTTATTAGTATTAAGATTTATAAGTCACCGAGATCTTGATTCTTCACTTAAGTCAGATAGAAGAATACATCTCAAACTGTGGTCCTATCAATACGTAATGACGTACCAGTATAGACAAGTAGCCAAGACAAACTACTTACATCTATACTGCAGCCTAAACCAATAACTTGTCCTAGAGTTATTTCGGCTGTGATCATATTATATCTCTTAAGGTTATTCCAATTATATGGTCTTCTGTGATCTACAACACACCATATAATCTACTTATATAGAGATAAAGAACATACATATGCAATCATGAACACAATCAGATAGGAGATTAGATAGTGAACTTAGGAAACATTGTATACAAGCATAAAACGTTCTTGCTTTCAGTATACAAATCCAACAATGCCTGCAGACAAACAATGTTATTAACATGTGATATTACCTATAGCTGTGCGTGGATACATGGGGAATAAGTTATTGGCTGCTGTAATGGATAAAATCCGACTGACCAGAGGTCAGCGAAATCCTCGCCAGAGGAATCAGCGAATTCTCTGCTCAGGGCGACTTCCCTGCTCGCCGCGAATTCTCTGCTCGGGGCGACTTCCCTGCTCGCCGCGAATTCTCTACTCGGGGCGACTTCCCTGCTCGCCGCGATTCCTCTAGCGCCTCGCCAGAGAAATCAGCGAAGTCCTCGCCACAGGAATCAGCAAAGTCCTCGCCAGAGGAATTAGCGAAGTCCTCGCCAGAGGATTCAGCGAAAGCCTCGCCAAAGGAATCAGCGAAATCCTCGCCAGAGGAGTCAACAAAATCCTCGCCAGAGGAATCAGCAAAATGATCCCTCGGCTCTGGCAGAGGCGTGATCCCTCTGCTCTGGCACAGGTGCGATCCCTCTGCTCTGGCAGAGGCGTGATCCTTCTGCTCTGACAGCGACACGATCCCTCTGCTCGGGCAGAGGCGGGATCCCTCTGCTTTGGCAGCGACGCGATCCCTCTGCTCTGGCAGAGGTGCGATCCTTCTGCTCTGGCAGCGACACGATCCCTCTGCTCGGGCAGAGGCGGGATCCCTCTGCTTTGGCAGCGACGCGATCCCTCTGCTCTGGCACAGGCGCGATCCCTCTGCTTTAGTAGCAGCGCCATAGTAAATATCTCTACACAAACTGGATTATAAGCTTACGAAAACCTAGTCAAACATGGGTGACTAGGTCAAACGAAAGTCGCGGAAGATCGTGTCCTTGAAAATCGGAACCGCTAGGGTTTCAAAGAACATTCCAACAAACCCTAATCCTAGTCGCCTCCTCGCCGGTCCATAACCTATAAATACTACTTCATTAACACCTGGGGGGATTACTCCGTCATTAACACTCAGACTGATACTTACGATCATTCTGATTCCAACACATTATCGAGTACTCTTCTGCCTCCACGCTCCCAGCCTTAGGTTCTCCGGTGATCAGATCAACCGGGACGACCCAACGGCCCTCGCTCATTGCTCAATCACCTTCAACTCCGTCGACCAAATCGATCCAATTCATTATTTCATTTACTTTCCATTGCTTCCAATACGATTTTTATTATTATTATTTACTGACTTGAGCGTCGGAGGCCCTTCCATCGACACCCCCACCGGTGCTCTTCGGAGGGCTCTAACGTTACTTGTGGTCTCAGGTTGCTAGTGCCCGTCGATCCTGACGTGACTGACGTCACTTCCGTGATTGTTGGATTCATCCCCCACAATTTGGCGCCCACCGTGGGGCCCTAGCAATCAAAAGCTACACCATGAGTGCTCCGAACAACGCTCATGACCCGAGGAACGCCTCAGACCAATTGGGTTCAACCCAATCGGAACTGCTAGCCCAGGTGGAGATGAACGCGAAGCTCAATGCTTTGATAGACCAGATGGCCCAGGAAAAGGAGAGTAGGCTGATGTTGGAGAAGCAAAACCTAGAGTTGCTAGCCCGACTGAACACTCTCACCTAGATCCAAACTCCTCCGCCAATTCGAACACACCATCTGGACCGGTTCCGAGTCCCCATCAATTCCATGGTGGACATCGAGGACATCCCTCTCACCCCTCACGGAACTGAGATTATCCCAGACGATCCATCTTCTTCGGTAAGAAACACTGGATCTGGGGTAATTCATCCTAACACGGGTGTTACTCTTGTGACTGCAGGTGAAACACAAGTCCTAGATCAGACACCTGGGGTACCTAAGACAACTGGAACATCCGGGGCGATCGGGATGACCGGGACAGCCGGGACAACCGTGATGGGAACCCCAACCCAGATCAACTCAATGTCAGGCGAGGTGGGTCGATCTCTTCCGACAGGACAGACCGACACTACCCAGGTGCAAATAGTTGGAACGCCCTACATCTCAAGCAGTACCACGCTTGACCCTAAACTCTACAAATTTCACTTTCTTTCAATAAGGTCTTCCGAGACCCATGTCATCTACTACAATTACTGACCTTTGCATGCAGGTCAGAACTACATCCGGGCTTGATCCCTTAAATGGGTATGTAGGCAACTCTAAGGAGCGCAGCCCCCCCTCCCCCTCTCCCTCCTCCTCTCCCTCCACACCTCGCCAGAGAAATGGCCCTCGCCAGAGAAATGGTCTTCACCAGAAAACTGGCCTTCGCCAGAGAAACGACTCTCGCCAGAGGAATGGCTCCACACCCAGGGGGGAAAAACTTTAAAAGCAAAAGGCGCAAGCCCATTTCACCCCGCATACATTACATTTAGCCTTAAGTTTAAACAACTAAATCTAAATGGGGGGGATAAAAAAATTTTATGTCAAAGGCTCACGCCTGTCCCACCCCGAACATCTTGAATTTAGACTTTAGTTTCAACAACTAAGTCTAAATGGGGGGAAGAACTTACTTATACAAGGCACAAGCCCATTTTATGAACCTGAGGTAAAGACCCATCGTGTCCATCAGCGCAAAGTGTGCCTCTCCCAAACTGAAAAATTTTCGCTTCGCCAGAGAAATGGCTCTTGCCAGAGAAATGGCCTTCGCCAGAGAAATGGCTCTGGCCAGAGAAATCGCACCTTCGCCTGAAAAATCACCAAAAGAGCGGGGAAATCTCCCGCCTAGGGGCAAATTTACTCTTATGCCTTCGACCACGCGAGGCGCATGTTTTAGCAACGAATTTACTATCTTACCCCCAGCATGGGTTTATAAATAGCCATGTACGCGTAATCTGAAACCTACGCTATCTTTGCTTGCAACACTACAGCAATTTACTCTCGTGCTCTCAACAATCCAATTACCCTCTCTCACCTTTCCAATCAAACACTAGGTACAATTCGCGGTTCAACAACAATTCACCGATTGATCCTATATCTATTCATTTATGATTCATCGCCACCGTAACATCCAACGCCATTGGATACATTTTTGGCCTTTGAAAGTGCCGCGGTTCTAGGACGCCCAGTGTTATGTCACCCCGACCATTTAAAACCACATTTTTTCAGCTCACCTATTTCACGCGAACTGCCGGGAATCAAAGAAAAGGGCAACGCCCTGCTCACTATGCGCACCCTATACAAGTTAAATTGCACTCCATAGTTGAAAAAATTCCAACTATGGAGTGGGGGACAAACTGTAGTAGATAAAATCCGACTGACCAGAGGTCAGCGAATTCTCTGCTCGGGGCGACTTCCCTGCTCGCCGCGATTCCTCTGGCGCCTCGTCAGAGGAATCAGCGAAGTCCTCGCCAGAGGAATCAGCAAAGTCCTCGCCAGAGGAATTAGCGAAGTCCTCGCCGGAGGATTCAGCGAAAGCCTCGCCAAAGGAATCAGCGAAATCCTCGCCAGAGGAGTCAACAAAATCTTCGCCAGAGGAATCAGCAAAATGATCCCTCTGCTCTGGCAGAGGCGTGATCCCTCTGCTCTGGCACAGGTGCGATCCCTCTGCTCTGGCACAGGTGCGATCCTTCTGCTCTGGCAGGGACACGATCCCTCTGCTCGGGCAGAGGCGGGATCCCTCTGCTTTGGCAGCGACGCGATCCCTCTGCTCTGGCAGAGGCGCGATCCTTCTGCTCTGGCAGCGACACGATCCCTCTGCTCGGGCAGAGGCGGGATCCCTCTGCTTTGGCAGCGACGCGATCCCTCTGCTCTGGCACAGGCGCGATCCCTCTGCTTTAGTAGCAGCGCCATAGTAAATATCTCAACACGAAAGTACACAAACTGGATTATAAGCTTACAAAAACCTTGTCAAACATGGGTGACTAGGTCAAACGAAAGTCGCGGAAGATCGTGTCCTGGAAAATCGGAACCGCTAGGGTTTCAAAGAACATTCCAACAAACCCTAACCCTAGTCGCCTCCTCGCCGGTCCATAACCTATAAATACTACTTCATTAACACCTGGGGGGATTACGCCGTCATTAACACTCAGACTGATACTTACGATCATTCTGATTCCAACACATTCTCGAGCACTCTTCTGCCTCCACGCTCCCAGCCTTAGGTTCTCCGGTGATCAGATCAACCGGGACGACCCAACGGCCCTCGCTCATTGCTCAATCACCTTCAACTCTGTCGACCAAATCGATCCGATTCATTATTTCATTTACTTTCCATTGCTTTCAATACGATTTTTATTATTATTATTTACTGACTTGAGCGTCGGAGGCCCTTCCATCGACACCCCCACCGGTGCTCTTCGGAGGGCTCTAACGTTACTTGTGGTCTCAGGTTGCTAGTGCCCGTCGATCCTGACGTGACTGACGTCACTTCCGTGATTGTTGGATTCATCCCCCACAATTTGGCGCCCACCGTGGGGCCCTAGCAATCAAAAGCTACACCATGAGTGCTCCGAACAACGCTCATGACCCGAGGAACGCCTCAGACCAATTGGGTTCAACCCAATCGGAACTGCTAGCCCAGGTGGAGATGAACGCGAAGCTCAATGCTTTGATAGACCAGATGGCCCAGGAAAAGGAGAGTAGGCTGATGTTGGAGAAGCAAAACCTAGAGTTGCTAGCCCGACTGAACACTCTCACCCAGATCCAAACTCCTCCGCCAATTCGAACACACCATCTGGACCGGTTCCGAGTCCCCATCAATTCCATGGTGGACATCGAGGACATCCCTCTCACCCCTCACGGAACTGAGATTATCCCAGACGATCCATCATCTTCGGTAAGAAACACTGGATCTGGGGTAATTCATCCTAACACGGGTGTTACTCTTGTGACTGCAGGTGAAACACAAGTCCTAGATCAGACACCTGGGGTACCTAAGACAACTGGAACATCCGGGGCGACCGGGATGACCGGGACAGCCGGGACAACCGTGATGGGAACCCCAACCCAGATCAACTCAATGTCAGGCGAGGTGGGTCGATCTCTTCCGACAGGACAGACCGACACTACCCAGGTGCAAATAGTTGGAACGCCCTACATCTCAAGCAGTACCACGCTTGACCCTAAACTCTACAAATTTCACTTTATTTCAATAAGGTCTTCCGAGACCCATGTCATCTACTATAATTACTGACCTTTGCATGCAGGTCAGAACTACATCCGGGCTTGATCCCTTAAATGGGTATGTAGGCAGCTCTAAGGAGCGCAGCCCCCCCCCTCCCCCTCTCCCTCCTCCTCTCCCTCCACACCTCGCCAGAGAAATGGCCCTCGCCAGAGAAATGGTCTTCACCAGAAAACTGGCCTTCGCCAGAGAAACGACTCTCGCCAGAGGAATGGCTCCACACCCAGGGGGGAAAAACTTTAAAAGCAAAAGGCGCAAGCCCATTTCACCGCGCATACATTACATTTAGCCTTAAGTTTAAACAACTAAATCTAAATGGGGGGGATAAAAAAAATTTATGTCAAAGGCTCACGCCTGTCCCACCCCGAACATCTTGAATTTAGACTTTAGTTTCAACAACTAAGTCTAAATGGGGGGAAGAACTTACTTATACAAGGCACAAGCCCATTTTATGAACCTGAGGTAAAGACCCATCGTGTCCATCAGCGCAAAGTGCGCCTCTCCCAAACTGAAAAATTTTCGCTTCGCCAGAGAAATGGCTCTTGCCAGAGAAATGGCCTTCGCCAGAGAAATGGCTCTGGCCAGAGAAATCGCACCTTCGCCGGAAAAATCACCAAAAGAGCGGGGAAATCTCCCGCCTAGGGGCGAATTTACTCTTATGCCTTCGACCACGCGAGGCGCATGTTTTAGCAACGAATTTACTATCTTACCCCCAGCATGGGTTTATAAATAGCCATGTACGCGTAATCTGAAACCTACGCTATCTTTGCTTGCAACACTACAGCAATTTACTCTCGTGCTCTCAACAATCCAATTACCCTCTCTCACCTTTCCAATCAAACACTAGGTACAATTCGCGGTTCAACAACAATTCACCGATTGATTCTATATCTATTCATTTATGATTCATCGCCACCGTAACATCCAACGCCATTGGATACATTTTTGGCCTTTGAAAGTGCCACGGTTCTAGGACGCCCAGTGTTATGTCACCCCGACCATTTAAAACCATATTTTTTCAGCTCACCTATTTCACGCGAACTGTCGGGAATCAAAGAAAAGGGCAACGCCCTGCTCACTATGCGCACCCTATACAAGTTAAATTGCACTCCATAGTTGAAAAAATTCCAACTATGGAGTGGGGGACAAACTGTAGTAGATAAAATCCAACTGACCAGAGGTCAGCGAAATCCTCGCCAGAGGAATCAGCGAATTCTCTGCTAGGGGCGACTTCCCTGCTCGCCGCGATTCCTCTGGCGCCTCGTCAGAGGAATCACCGAAGTCCTCGCCAGAGGAATCAGCAAAGTCCTCGCCAGAGGAATTAGCGAAGTCCTCGCCAGAGGATTCAGCGAAAGCCTCGCCAAAGGAATCAGCGAAATCCTCGCCAGAGGAGTCAACAAAATCCTCGCCAGAGGAATCACCAAAATGATCCCTCTGCTCTGGCAGAGGCGTGATCCCTCTGCTCTGGCACAGGTGCGATCCCTCTGCTCTGGCACAGGCGCGATCTTTCTGCTCTGGCAGGGACACGATCCCTCTGCTCGGGCAGAGGCGGGATCCCTCTCCTTTGGCAGCGACGTGATCCCTCTGCTCTGGCAGAGGCGCGATCCTTCTGCTCTGGCAGCGACACGATCCCTCTGCTCGGGCAGAGGCGGGATCCCTCTGCTTTGGCAGCGACGCGATCCCTCTGCTCTGGCACAGGCGCGATCCCTCTGCTTTAGTAGCAGCGCTATAGTAAATATCTCAACACGAAAGTACACAAACTGGATTATAAGCTTACGAAAACCTAGTCAAACATGGGTGACTAGGTCAAACGAAAGTCGCGGAAGATCGTGTCCTGAAAAATCGGAACCGCTAGGGTTTCAAAGAACATTCCAACAAACCCTAACCCTAGTCGCCTCCTCGCCGGTCCATAACCTATAAATACTACTTCATTAACACCTGGGGGGATTACGCTGTCATTAACACTCAGACTGATACTTACGATCATTCTGATTCCAACACATTCTCGAGCACTCTTCTACCTCCATGCTCCCAGCCTTAGGTTCTCCGGTGATCAGATCAACCGGGACGACCCAACGGCCCTCGCTCATTGCTCAATCACCTTCAACTCCGTCGACCAAATCGATCCGATTCATTATTTCATTTACTTTCCATTGCTTTCAATACGATTTTTATTATTATTATTTACTGACTTGAGCGTCGGAGGCCCTTCCATCGACACCCCCATCGGTGCTTTTCGGAGGGCTCTAACGTTACTTGTGGTCTCAGGTTGCTAGTGCCCGTCGATCCTGACGTGACTGACGTCACTTCCGTGATTGTTGGATTCATCCCCCACAATTTGGCGCCCACCGTGGGGCCCTAGCAATCAAAAGCTACACCATGAGTGCTCCGAACAACGCTCATGACCCGAGGAACGCCTCAGACCAATTGGGTTCAACCCAATCGGAACTGCTAGCCCAGGTGGAGATGAACGCGAAGCTCAATGCTTTGATAGACCAGATGGCCCAAGAAAAGGAGAGTAGGCTGATGTTGGAGAAGCAAAACCTAGAGTTGCTAGCCCGACTGAACACTCTCACCCAGATTCAAACTCTTCCGCCAATTCGAACACACCATCTGGACCGGTTCCGAGTCCCCATCAATTCCATGGTGGACATCGAGGACATCCCTCTCACCCCTCACGGAACTGAGATCATCCCAGACGATCCATCATCTTCGGTAAGAAACACTGGATCTGGGGTAATTCATCCTAACACGGGTGTTACTCTTGTGACTGCAGGTGAAACACAAGTCCTAGATCAGACACCTGGGGTACCTAAGACAACTGGAACATCCGGGGCGACCGGGATGACCGGGACAGCCGAGATAACCGTGATGGGAACCCCAACCCAGATCAACTCAATGTCAGGAGAGGTGGGTCGATCTCTTCCGACAGGACAGACCGACACTACCCAGGTGCAAATAGTACCACCGGGGCAACTGGAAGGAGATCACGTGCGCAACACCCTGATGTGTCAGCCGGATGGAATCTCAAGGCAAATGATTATAGCTGGTCAAGATAACAATGCGCCCGATCAACCATTCCATATCAACTCAAGCAAACAAGGCACGACCAGTACCCATCCAAACATGGACCCGGCCCTGGCCGTGAGATTGGCCGAAATGAAGGCATTGATCCAGCGAATTCCTGGTGTCCCGGCACCTATCCACAAGAGCTCGGAGAACTGCTATGCCGACTCCCCCTTTGTGGATGAGATTGCCTTGGTGGAGATGCCCATCAAGTTTAACTTCCCGAGCATGCAAATGTTCGACGGCATGACGGATCCAACCGACCATATCGCTCAGTACAAGTAAAGGATGTTCCCTGCCGCAATTCATCGTGAATTGAGGCAGGCCTGCATGTGTAAGGGGTTCGGTTCTAGTCTGACAGGACCGGCCCTCCAGTGGTACACTAACCTTCCAAATTATTCTATTTCAAGTTTTGCTCAACTAACAGATATATTTGTGCAGCAATACGCTAGTAGCAGGAAACTTGAAAAGATATTGGAGGATCTCTACGCCGTGGTGCAACAGCGTGGCGAGCCTCTTCGAGACTACATCAGCCGATTCAACAAAGAGAAGGTGTCCATCACCAATTGCAACACCCAAACGGCGGTCACCGCCTTCCGGAAGGGTCTTCTGCCCGACTCAGACCTCTACAAAGATCTCACCAAATACCCTTGTAGAACAATGGAGGACGTCCTTGCCAAGGCATGGGCACAAATCAAATGGGAGGAAGATCAATACAGCCACCACCGATCTTCACCAAGCGGAAACACTAGAAGAGACTCCAGGGTAGATAGAAGGACAAATGATAGGCGGTCTGAGCCTTACCCATCTTCACGACACGAATACAGAAGGAGACAGTATGACCAACCTTACGAGACGCGACCACGTGAAAGGGCCAAGATCCCAGAGTACAACTTATCTATCTCGCCAGCCGAGGCGGTTTTAGCTCTCAAGAATCTAGGCAACAAAGTCAAATGGCCAGAAATGATGAGGTCCCCAGCTGACCAGAGGGACAGATCCAAATGGTGTGAGTTCCATGCAGATCATGGGCATCGGACAGAGGATTGCATCGCCCTTAGATTGGAAGTGGCCCACCTACTAAATCAAGGCCACCTCACCGATTACCTGACCGAAAAGGGCAAGCTTACCCTACAACAAGGAAGGGATAAGCAAGAGAAACACAGAGACGACAGCCCGCCAAACCCACCACATCATGAGAGAACTGTGAACGTGATATCCGGAGGCTCCGAAGTCAGCGGAATCACCCACTCAGCCGCCAAGAGACATGCCAGACAGGCTAGATCAAGCAAAACAGGGGCTCTGCCTTCCGGCAAAGTTGGACCAACGGATCCAACCCTGACAATCAGCTTTGCAACATCCGAATCAGACAAGCTTCTACACCCTCATCATGATGCTTTAGTTATTTCCATTTATATTGCTAACTTTTTAACAAAGCGTGTGCTAATAGACAATGGTAGCTCTGCCAATATTTTGTTTTTCAGTGCATACAGGGAGATGGGTTTGGATGAGTCCAAACTAATCAAGAAAGCGGCCGTACTCGTTGGCTTCAGTGGCGAGAGTACGACAACTGTAGGGGAGATCAATATTCCCATTTACGCAGAGGGAGTCAACCTTTCCACTAGGTTTCTCGCGGTAGACGCCCCATCAGCATACAACGTCATCCTAGGCCGTCCATGGATCCACGAAATGGAAGCAGTACCATCTACCTATCATCAAGTCATACGATTCCCAACCAAGTGGGGAGTTAAGGAGATCGAGGGAGAACAGAAGGACACCAGGGCGTGCTACCAAACCACTATGAAGGCAAAAAACCCATCCTTATAGCAATTACAGCAAGAAGCTCTGTCCCATTCAAAGCACATGGGAGAACAGGAACACCCAAATCATACCCCGCAGTGCACGCAAGACACGAGTCAACACACGGATATGCAGAGAAATCGAAATCTGCAGAGCAGCGAAGTCGACGAGCTGCCAGAGCAGAGGAATCGAAGCTGCCAGAGCAGCAAAGTCGGCAAAGGCCAGAACAGTGAATTCGACAAAGGCCAGAGCAGCGAAGTCGACGAGCTGCCAGAGCAGAGGAGTCGAAGCTGCCAGAGCAGCGAAGTCGACAAAGGCCAGCGCAGCGAAGTCACCGAGGTGCTAGAGAGAAAGTCTAAATCGGTGAGGTGCCAGAGCAGAGAAGTCGAAATCTGCAGAGCAGAGAAGTCAGAGTCTGCAGAGCAGAGAAATCAAACGAAGAGACCACGCAGCCTGATCGAGGAGGAGATGGTGGAGATAGATGAAATTCAAATTAATGCGAGCTTTCCGGACCACAAAGTTCGGATTGGAGCACAACTCGAACCAGAGCTCAGAGAGAAACTTATCAATTTCTTATCTGATTACTACGATTGTTTCGCTTGGTCCCATGAGGACATGACAGGGATTGACCCTAATATTATTGTTCACAGGTTGCAGGTCACCCCGGGCTACCCACCGAGGAAACAGAAACGTAGAAAGTTTGCACCGGAGAGAAACCAAGTAGTAAATGATGAAGTCGCGAAGCTCCTCAAGAATGGACTCATTCGAGAGGTCCACTATCCCGAATGGCTCGCAAACGTGGTGGTGGTCAAGAAAAAGAATGACAAATGGCGAGTCTGCATCGACTTCACGGACCTCAATAAGGCATGCCCGAAAGATTCGTTCCCATTTCCACACATCGACATGCTAGTGGACGCAACAGCAGGCCATGAATTGATGAATTTCATGGACGCATACTCGGGATACCATCAAATCTGGATGCACCCTGATGACGAGGAGAAAACGGCCTTCATGACCAGCGTAGCGTTATTCTGCTACAAGTATATGCCATTCGGATTGAAGAACGCAGGAGCCACATATCAACGCCTGGTCAATCGGATATTTGCAAGCTTGCTGGGCCAAACAATGAAAGTCTACATCGACGACATGTTGGTCAAATCTATCCGCGTGAGGGACCACATTGATCATTTGAGGGGGACATTTGAGATTCTTAGAAAATACAATATGAAGCTAAATCCTACTAAATGTTCTTTTGGTGTCAGTGCAGGGAAATTCTTAGGTTATATGGTCACCCAAAGGGGCATAGAGGCCAACCCGGCCCAAATCGACTCCATCATGAAGATCCAATCCCCAACATGCGTCAAGGACGTACAAAAATTAACAGGGAGGATAGCCGCGTTGGGCCGATTCTTCTCAAAATCCTCAGAGCGGTATCATCCATTCTTCAACACTCTTAGGAAATCAAAAACCTTTGAGTGGACAGAGGAGTGTGAGGAGACTTTACAACAACTCAAGCAATACCTGACCAACCCGCCCCTTCTGGCCAAACCAAAAGACCATGAAGTCCTATTGGTTTATTTGGCCGTGTCCGAGACAGCTGTCAGTGCCGTGTTGGTCAGGGAAGACGAAGGAAGGCAAGCACCGATATACTATGTGAGCAAGTCCCTCCTAGATGCGGAGACCCGATACAGCCAACTGGAGAAACTAGCTCTCGCATTGGTCCACGCAGCAAGAAAACTTCGACCCTACTTCCAATGTCACCCGATCTCAGTGGTGACCACATACCCCCTCAAAGCCATACTCCACAAGCCGGAACTATCCGGTCGATTGACAAAGTGAGCAGTGGAGTTGAGTGAATACGACATCACATATAAACCACGGACCGCACTTAAATCTCAGGTATTAGCCGATTTTGTTGTCGACTTTGCACCTAACCTTACTATACAGGCCAAGAAAGAGTTATGCTGTCTGGCGGAAGAACCAGACCAGAATGGAACTTGGAAACTATATGTCGATGGATCCAGCAACGTACGAGGGAGCGGACTTGGAATCGTCCTTTCATCACCACGAGGAGACAACATCGAGCGGTCAATCCGATGTGATTTCAAAACAACCAACAATGAGGCTGAATACGAAGCCATGATAGCTGGACTCGGATTAGCTAAAGAAATTGGGGTAAAACGCATTAATGTATTTAGTGATTCTCAACTCGGAGTTAACCAGATGCAGGGTACATTTCAAGCCAAAGATGCGAAAATGACGGCTTACCTGGACAAGACGAAAGAACTCCAATTGTGCTTTGAAGAATTTACCATCAAGCAAGTGCCGAGGGTGGAAAATGGCCACGCTGACGCCTTGGCCAACCTAGGGTCAGCAATACAGACTACACAACCTAAGACCATAACTATCACTTGCCTTCAATATCCAGCAATACAAAGAGATGAGGCCGAGGAACACGTGACTGCAGTATCAGTCGGACAAACATGGATGACCCCAATAATGGAATATCTCGAAATAGATATGATCCCAGATGATCGGAATGACGCTCGTCGAATTAAAGCTCAGGCCGCACAGTTCTGCATCATCCGAGGTAAACTGTATAAACGTTCATTTACCGGTCCATATTTGAAATGCATTAACCCTGTAGAAGCAAGATACGTCTTGTCCGAATTACACGAAGGAGAATGTGGCAACCACTCGGGAGGCAGAAGCCTCGCTCACCGCGCCTTAACCAACGGTTACTACTGGCCAACAATGAAGGCAGACGCAGCTGATTACGCCAAAAAATGCGATAAGTGCCAACGATTCGCCCAAATATCACATCTGCCCCCGGAACCCCTGACTGCTATCACTTCGCCATGGCCATTCATGAAATGGGGGATGGACATTGTAGGCAAATTGCCAATGGCGCCTGGACAGAAGGTATACATGTTGGCAATGACCGATTATTTCAGCAAATGGATAGAAGCAGAGTCTTTCCACCAAGTTCGTGACAAAGAAGTCAAGGGGTTCATATGGAAGAACGTGATCTGCCGGTATGGGGTGCCCAAGGAGACCGTCACGGACAACGGGTCCCAATTTATAAGCGCAGACTTTCAAGATTTTTGCAGGTTTTGGAACATCAAACTAAGCTTCTCAACGCCAAGGTACCCCCAAGCCAACGGGCAAGCGGAATCTTCCAACAAAACCATCATGAACACCTTGAAGAAACGACTAGAGAAGGCCAAAGGCAAATGGCTAGACGAGTTACCAGGCGTGCTATGGTCCTACCGAACAACTACAAGAGCATCAACAGGGGAAACACCATTCTCCCTATGGAATGGAGGCAGTAATCCCAACAGAAAGCGAAGTACCCACTGCAAGACATGAGCTCACGACAGACGACGGAAATCAAGAGGCCATGTGCCACGAGTTAGATTTCCTCGACGAGAAACGGAACAAAGCGAATATCAGACTAGCTTCCTACCAACAAAGCATCGCCAGACACTACAACAAACATATCCGCACTCGCACATTTAAGCCGGGCGATTGGGTGCTGTGAAAAGTGTTCCAGAACACCGAGGAAACAAGTGCGGGTAAATTAGCCCCGAATTGGAAAGGACCATATCTGATCACCAAAGTGGTTGGACGTGGAGCATACAAGCTGCAATCGACAGACGGACGTGAAATCAACAACAGTTGGAACGCCCTACATCTCAAGCAGTACCACGCTTGACCCTAAACTCTACAAATTTCACTTTATTTCAATAAGGTCTTCCGAGACCCATGTCATCTACTACAATTACTGACCTTTGCATGCAGGTCAGAACTACATCCGGGCTTGATCCCTTAAATGGGTATGTAGGCAGCTCTAAGGAGCGCAGCCCCCCCCCCCTCCCCCTCTCCCTCCTCCTCCCCCTCCACACCTCGCCAGAGAAATGGCCCTCGCCAGAGAAATGGTCTTCACCAGAAAACTGGCCTTCGCCAGAGAAACGACTCTCGCTAGAGGAATGGCTCCACACCCAGGGGGGAAAAACTTTAAAAGCAAAAGGCGCAAGCCCATTTCACCCCGCATACATTACATTTAGCCTTAAGTTTAAACAACTAAGTCTAAATGGGGGGGATAAAAAAATTTTATGTCAAAGGCTCACGCCTGTCCCACCCCGAACATCTTGAATTTAGACTTTAGTTTCAACAACTAAGTCTAAATGGGGGGAAGAACTTACTTATACAAGGCACAAGCCCATTTTATGAACCTGAGGTAAAGACCCATCGTGTCCATCAGCGCAAAGTGCGCCTCTCCCAAACTAAAAAATTTTCGCTTCGCCAGAGAAATGGCTCTGGCAAGAGAAATCGCACCTTGGCCGAAAAAATCACCAAAAGAGCGGGGAAATCTCCCGCCTAGGGACAAATTTACTCTTATGCCTTCGACCACGCGAGGCGCATGTTTTAGCAACGAATTTACTATCTTACCCCCAGCATGGGTTTATAAATAGCCATGTACGCGTAATCCGAAACCTACGCTATCTTTGCTTACAACACTACAGCAATTTACTCTCGTGCTCTCAACAATCCAATTACCCTCTCTCACCTTTCCAATCAAACACTAGGTACAATTCGCGGTTCAACAACAATTCACCGATTGATTCTATATCTATTCATTTATGATTCATCGCCACCGTAACATCCAACGCCATTGGATACATTTTTGGCCTTTGAAAGTGCCGCGGTTCTAGGACGCCCAGTGTTATGTCACCCAGACCATTTAAAACCACGTTTTTTCAGCTCACCTATTTCACGTGAACTGCCGGGAATCAAAGAAAAGGGCAACGCTCAACTCAAACACTAGTGAATTGACTCGCAATCGTACGAGGTCAATTGCAGTGGGCAAGCTAACCCAAGTCGTCTCTCAAGGAAGATTCAACAGGGCACCTAATCGTGTCACACACACAAAAAGCAATAAATCCTAAACACTCTAATCAGATTCACGCAGGCACACTCTTAAACTAAAACAGAAATTAAATAAGCTCTGTAAATTTACCTAGGCATGAAATAAATAAAGCATGTAAATTTATCTAATGCAGAATTTACAGAAGGCATGTAAATTATCTAGGCACAGATTAAACGGCGTAAGATTATCTAAGGTTTTAAACTAAGAGCATTAATTCAAACATAAACCATTTCAGTAAACATTAATTATCTAGGCAATGAATTAAATGATTAAGCACAATAAATTTATCTAGAGCGTGAATGAAAATAATGAATACTGTGAATCAATAAGCGAGAAATTGTCTAGGCAAGAATAAAATCACTTACAGTAAAGCCGATCCTGAAAATAAATCTCTAGCTACGAATTATCTAGGCGTAAGGATAAATTCTCAACGCAAAATAACCCTCACTAAGAAAACCGGAAACCCTAACTATGAACTGCGTCTAGAAATGGAACTGCCGCTTTTTGGAGAGCGGAAGAATGATTGAGAATCACCCTAGAATTGAGAAGTCTGCCTTTTATACTCCGGAATGTGAAATACGCTTTTTCTCTCCACTACTGAATTGGGACACGTGGCATATTCTGATTGGAGCAAAAGAACTCGAGCGTTTGGAGAGAGGGCCTCGGCCGCTGGGATTTGAGGCTCGGGCGAGGATGGCTCGGCCGAAGGATTGAAGTGCGCGGGCGATGGGAGAAAGGCCTCGGCGAGGGGGAAGCTTGCTCGGCCGAGGGAGGAGGCGAGGAGAACTGCAGCTCGGTGCTGGAAGTGCTGAGCTCGGCGAGCAGTTGGGCGAGGAGCGGCTGCAGCTCGGCGAAGGGAATGCTGCAGCTCGGCGAAGGAGGCTGCAGTACGCGGGCGAGGAGCGGGCGAGGACTGCAGCTCGGCGCTGGATAGGCGAGCTCGGCGATGGGGTGCTGCTCCTCGGCGCTGGCTGGGCGAGTTGCTGTGTGGATTGCTGCTCCTCGGCGAGCAGTTGGGCGAGGCTGATGCTGCCTCGGCGATGGAAGACTGGGCGCGGAGTGAGAAGCGAGAGCGTGGATCGGCGAGGGGAGGCTGCTCCTCGGCGCTGGCTGGGCGAGCTCGGCGATGGAATGGAGAGCAGGCTCGGCGATGGGAGGGCTGCACTCGGCGATGGAGTGAAGACCCTCGGCGCTGGGGAAGCAGGCGCCCGGCGATGGGCGCGCGGGCCATGCGCACTCGGGCGAGAGTCTTGGGCAGCCCGACGACGGGTGTGAGCACGCCTCGACACCTTTTTGCTCCAGATTCGTCTGAATTTAACATTTTTTCTTTTTAGAACCTCCCTGCAAAACATTACATCACCATCACAAACTACTAATAAAATCAATAAAATATGATTCCAATATATAACTATAAATCCCCGAAAATCATAACAATAAGGCATAAATCACCCCCCCACACTTAGCCTTTTGCTTGTCCTCAAGCAAAAATCAGTATAAAACTAATGAAAAGATGGTATCTCGATGCTCAATTCCAACTAGACTTTCACAGATAATTCAAGGTTTTTCACAACAACACACGATTCTTGATGATGCAAAAACTCAGAGTAGAAGAAGCAACACAAATGTAAACAAAAGATTCGATCAGACCCAGTTCTCCGATAGAAGTGAATTCCCTAATGTGATCGCCTTTATAATCCATATCTCAATTAAGCGCATTTCACTTTTTACAACTTTTGTGTTTTCAACCGAAGTTATTCCTTTAAATTCAACAGTTAAGCCAGTATTCGTGAAATAAACCCTTTGGGTGCACTTCCAAAGTTGTTTCACGTGGTTTCCCATGCTCATAGATTTTCTAGAGGAGCAGAGACTCAGAGCTGTCAAATATTTTCAGAATTAAAACAAACTTCACACAAATAGATACGATCGTAGGCAACCACAATGACAACACTCCTTCTATCATCTACCGGACAAATCACGCCTCAAAAGTTTGCAAAAGTGTTACAACAGAAACTCATAAATCATTTGCATCACACAGAACATGTCAACCGGAAAAACCAAAATTCCACCAATCAGTCACAAACCCGAAAATCACATTAGAAACCATCACTTCACAATTTTTAAACTGACCAGCTCAATTTCAAACAATTAACTTTATGCAAGGGGACCATTTGCCCCAAAATTAAGCTCATAAATAAAACTTCCCGCAGTTACCAGAAACTCTTCCCCCCACACTTAAAAATAAAGCGCATAAGTGTAGAAACACTTCCCTGGAAGAATAGGGGAGGAGAAACTTCTGACTTCTGCAGGAGATCCACTTCTTCTCATTCGCACAAAATCACTCTCAAAAGAACAATTCCTGCATCAGACCACAGAACCCAAAACAAAACATTAAACAGAAAGAAAAACCAAAAGCAAACAGAAAGCAATAAAACATGGGTTGCCTCCCATGCAGCGCTAGTTTTAAAGTCGCCAGCCCGACTTGGAAAAACCCGTTAACCAAAATCACATTTACGAGCCAGCTGCCTTAATCCTTGAGAACACAATCCTTCCTTGATTGCAGCTGCGGGTTCTCCTAATGAGTTTACCAAACTCATCACATTTCTCCTCTTCAAGATTCTTATTGGGGAGCCAAATCGCGTGCTCCCCACTTCTTTCTTTTCCAAAGGCAATAAGCACTGCAATCCTTGCACAACTCCATCGTTGCAGTGCTGTCTATCCAATTCCTCTTCTTCACGGGCCTCCTCAACTTGCAAGATATTGGGAGGCTCCTGCAGCTTTTCCTCGTCCTTCTGCATTAAACATTCTTGCTCCTGCAGATTATCAAAACTTTCCTGCACAGAATCTGTTTTTTCTGCAGAATCACAAATCTCAACGAAGGAACAGTTATGCAAATAAGGAGAAGAAATAGCAGTCTTTTTATCATAGACAGAAAATGTTACTGATCCACCTGCCCCGGCCATACTCAAAGTTCCAGAACCCACGTTAATGCGAGTTTGCGTAGTAGCCATAAAAGGTCGGCCAAGCAGAACAAGACGACCATTTTCTCCTTTTATTCCTTTTCCTGCATCCAGCACCACAAAATCTGTGAGAACTTTAAGTCCTCTCACCGTGACTACTACATCCTCCAAGAGTCCACGAGGACTGCTAATCGAGCCATCGGCCAGCTGAATCTTCATGTTGGTGCACTTCAGCTCACTTTCTCTTCTTCCCAGCTTCTCGAAAAAATCAAACGGCATCAAGTTGACTGCCGCACCCAAATCAAGCATGCCTGAGACCTCCCCAGCTCGTCCCAAGCCTATGTCAAAAATGAAGCTACCGGGATCTCCTTGCTTCGGTAAAGGTTGGGTGGACTGATCCTGCGGCAGAGGTGGACTGAGCTGTTGATTGATCTTCATAGCTTCCACCGTTTTACTCCTCCACTTCCCCGCGGTTCTTTGGGCATCTTCCTCGACAAGCTCAATAGCATGAGCTTGATGCAGCTGTGGGTTTTCAGTTTGCTGCGATTGCTGCAACTGATTCAAAGCTCCTGTGAGTTGCCCGACTGTAATCTCAAGGCGCTTAATGGTAGCATTCTGAGCCTCCATTGCTTGCTTGCTAGCTTGCATAAATGACTGCATCGTGTCCTCCAATGAAGGTCCCATGGGTTGAGGTGGAAAATACTGCGGCTGATTCTGATATCCCATCTGCTGCGGTGGTCTACGAAACTGATTTCCTTGGCTTGACCCTGACCCGCTAGGAGCTTGATTCCGCCAACCAGAATTGTAGTGTCCTTGGACTGCATAAGTCTCAGCTTGTCCTTCTGGTGGAAATTCTCCCATTCTGTGACAATTATTGGCTCCATGGCCAAAATCACCACAGATTCCACAGCCTTCTGCATTCTGCACTCGGACGGGTGGATTTTCCACCTTGCTCATCTTGAGCTGTTGTAACTCTCTCATCATAGTGGCCATCTGCTTTTGCAGCTCGCAATTTGGTCCTACTGCATTTGCCTCCACCCGTCGTCCCCGGGTGGTCTTCTGCTGTGAACTCTCCGCCAGTGTCTGAAAAATCTGATTAAGTTCAGCTGCGGTTTTTCTGGCGATGTTCCCTCCTGCAGTGCTGTCCACCATAAATTGGGAGGTGTGGATCAACCCATCATAGAAAAATTGGCTCAGCATTGCAGGAGCCAGCTGATGCTGCGGACACTGCCGGAGTAATTCTTGGAATCTTTCCCATGCCTCATGAAAAGGCTTCGTCAGCTCCTTGGATGAAAGTCATGATCTGTGTACGGATTTCCTGCGTCTTATGGTTGGGGTAGAATTTTATCATAAACTTCTCACATGCTTCCCCCCAAGTTTTGATGGAATTTGGAGGCAGGGACAACAGCCATGTCCTTGCCCTATCCTTAAGGGCATAGGGGAAGCACTTGAGCTTCAGCTGATCTTCAGTTATTTCCAACAGTGGGAAAGTCTGTACTTGAGTACAGAAATCCCGAATGAATTGTAATGCATCTTCATTTGGCAACCCGTAGAAATTAGGAAGCAGATTTGCATCATGGGGCTTCAAACTATAGTTCCTCACTGCAGTAGGAAGAACTATAGCCGATTGCGTAGCCCCAATAACAGGCCGGGCGAAATCTCCAAGGACTTGGGGATTGTCTGCCATTTCTTCTTCACGCTCACTTTCAGACTCTTCAGAATGAAAAGAGTGAGTCTCCGTGTCCTCCAGACTGATAAATGAATTTGTTGCTTGTTCGCGATCTTCTTCCACAGAACTTCTAGAACCGGACTCTAATTTATCCCAACGATCTCCAAACAGCTCTTCACTGCAACTCCTGAACACGTTACTGGTTCGATCAATGTTGTCGTTATAGGGCTCCAACTTTCTTTTCAGACTTCGGCGACCCTGCATACACAACACTAACAAACGGATCAAACGCACCGGAGGGAGAAATACAGAGTCAAAAATAAAAACGCAATTAAAAGGAAAAGAAACACAGAAAACAAAGTGACACAATTAAAAACGCCTAAAATCTTCCCCGGCAACGGCGCCAAAATTTGACTCAACTCAAACACTAGTGAATTGACTCGCAATCGTACGAGGTCAATTGCAGTGGGCAAGCTAACCCAAGTCGTCTCTCAAGGAAGATTCAACAGGGCACCTAATCGTGTCACACACACAAAAAGCAATAAATCCTAAACACTCTAATCAGATTTCACGCTGGCACACTCTTAAACTAAAACAGAAATTAAATAAGCTCTGTAAATTTACCTAGGCATGAAATAAATAAAGCATGTAAAATTATCTAATGCAGAATTTATAGAAGGCATGTAAATTATCTAGGCACAGATTAAACGGCGTAAGATTATCTAAGGTTTTAAACTAAGAGCATTAATTCAAACATAAACCAATTCAGTAAACATTAATTATCTAGGCAATGAAATAAATGATTAAGCATAATAAATTTATCTAGAGCGTGAATGAAAATAATGAATACTGTGAAATCAATAAGCGAGAAATTATCTAGGCAAGAATAAAATCACTTACAGTAAAGCCGATCCTGAAAATAAATCTCTAGCTACGAATTATCTAGGCGTAAGGATAAATTCTCAACGCAAAATAACCCTCACTAAGAAAACCGGAAACCCTAACTATGAACTGCGTCTAGGAATGGAACTGCCGCTTTTTGGAGAGCGGAAGAATGACTGATTGATTGGTCACCCTAGAATTGAGAAGTCTGCCTTTTATACTCCGGAATGTGAAATACGCTTTTTCTCTCCACTACTGAATTGGGACACGTGGCATATTCTGATTGGAGCAAAAGAACTCGAGCGTTTGGAGAGAGGGCCTCGGCCGCTGGGATTTGAGGCTCGGACGAGGATGGCTCGGCCGAAGGATTGAAGTGCGCGGGCGATGGGAGAAAGGCCTCGGCGAGGGGGAAGCTTGCTCGGCCGAGGGAGGAGGCGAGGAGAACTGCAGCTCGGTGCTGGAAGTGCTGAGCTCGGCGAGCAGTTGGGCGAGGAGCGGCTGCAGCTCGGCGAAGGAGGCTGCAGTATGCGGGCGAGGAGCGGGCGAGGACTGCAGCTCGGCGCTGGCTAGGCGAGCTCGGCGATGGGGTGCTGCTCCTCGGCGCTGGCTGGGCGAGTTGCTGTGTGGATTGCTGCTCCTCGGCGAGCAGTTGGGCGAGGCTGATGCTGCCTCGGCGATGGAAGACTGGGCGCGGAGTGAGAAGCGAGAGCGTGGATCGGCGAGGGGAGGCTGCTCCTCGGCGCTGGCTGGGCGAGCTCGGCGAAGGAATGGAGAGCAGGCTCGGCGATGGGAGGGCTGCACTCGGCGATGGAGTGAAGACCCTCGGCGCTGGGGGAGCAGGCGCCCGGCGATGGGCGCGCGGGCCATGCGCACTCGGGCGAAAGTCTTGGGCAGCCCGACGACGGGTGTGAGCACGCCTCGACACCTTTTTGCTCCAGATTCGTCTGAATTTAACATTTTTTCTTTTTAGAACCTCCCTGCAAAACATTACATCACCATCACAAACTACTAATAAAATCAATAAAATATGATTCCAATATATAACTATAAATCCCCGAAAATCATAACAATAAGGCATAAATCATTTAGGTTTAATTAGAATTTTTAATTAGATTAATTAATTAGATTTAATTAAAGTAAATATTTCTATTTTAAGAAAGTGGCCACTTTTAATGAGACAAACTAAAATGGAAAGGTGGCCACATTTATTGGGACGGAGGGAGTAACATGTTTTGTTTCTATACTCAAAATGGGCAAAGTCAAACCCACAATATGTCTGCATTTATGTTTCGAATAATGATAATCATGGTTTGCATGAATAGTTTAAAAATATTTTTGAAAAATAGAAAAGTAACAAAAAAATAAAAAGGAAAAAGTAAGGAACACGTGTCATCATCGGAACGGTTTCAAGCATTGCATTTCAACCAAGTTGGAATTTACCCTCTTTTTGGTGGTTGATCTCAATTTCCCCCAAACTGACACGCGGTGTGCTCCCAAGTTTGATCACCCATGCGTTGATTCCAAGGTGCCCAGGAATGTAATCTATCTGTGGTCTGCCATAAAATAGTATTTAGCACTCCTTCATCACCCAACCAATTCAAACGGCATACCTTTGAATTGCTTTCAATCCATTATCAGCATGTTGTAAAGATTGTGAATCACTAAACGAAGTGACGTAGACCTCTTCTACTAACTCTTCAACCATAGGATCTACATCAACATTGTCGTGATCAATATACATTATAGGATTTGCTTGTGCAATAAATAACTTGCGCCCACATCTCCATCCTCATCAATCCGATGTTTTCTTGACCTACCAAGTCAACTCTTTGATAAATAAAACATCTCTTGGCTAGATGATCGCCATTCCAAGGGCAATACATGGTTAATTTGGCATTGTAAGCTAAGAAAATCAACAGAAAGAACTGTGACCATCGTTGTAGCCCTACCAACGTAGTTATGGCCCTCGAATACACTCGCTTATCTCACAGTGACATTTTTAGGGAATTGATCTATCTACAAATAATTGATAGTAAATTAGTAATTAATCATGGATTCAGAATCAAACATTAATCTCAAAATAACTAAAAACACGATTTAATTTTGAAATTATGAAAATCATGAGCTTGCCCCCCGTGATTTTGAGCTTGCCGACGAGCGGCAACCTCAATTCATCGGCGGCAAGCTCAAATTGACAATAAATAAGTAATTAAATGCAATAAGTTATGAAAATAAATCAATTACTAATAAATAAGTATTTAATTGCAATCAATTATGAAAATAAATTAATTATCTAATCTATTAAACTTGTTATTGTTCCTTTCGTCCTATTATTATTGGTTTGTTTTCTTTATTGCGATGTCCCATTAATATTAGCTTGTTTCTATTTTTTATAATAATTTTATACTACAAATAATATGACCTCACACACTTTGACACTATAATCTTATTCTCTTTGGTATCCATGACCAAAATAATAATAATAATAATAATAATAATAATAATAATAATAATAATAATAATAATAATAATAATAATAAATAGGTCAATAATAATAGGACAGAAGAAGTAGCTTATAGTTATTGAGACTTGGGATGATATAAATGTAAGCCTATAATGAAAAAAAATCTTGTACAAGTAAACATTTGGAAAGACGTTTAACAATTAAGGGTAGATCTAATAAAAATTTAAATTTAAAGTATGTTAGATCAATATTTCATTTGTATATTTTTTTGCTTTTGGACTTTACTATGCTAGGGTTTTTTTTTTTTTTTTGTACAGTGTTATATAAAAAAATTTAAAGATAGCATCACAGGGAATTCGAACGCAAGATCTTTAATCTTAAGCATTAATTTCTTCCCGCTTAGCCAATACATGCAAACGCCACTTACAAGGGGTTTAACGATGTAGAAATTAGTACTAGTACAAGATTCAATAAGAGTGTGTTCTTTAAGTGATTAATTTTTCATAAAAAAAAAGATAAGAGATATTTCTCCTTTTTTCCCCTTATTTAATTAGAACAAAAAAATTACCATTTTTTATTCTTCATTTATCTCTTTAAGGGGGAATAATATTATCTACACCAAAAACGAAAGAATAATATTATTTCTCCTTTGTAGAAAAAAAAGAAAAGAAATAAGTGATTTAAAAGAATATTTTTTTTCCTCACTTTCTCAAGAAATTTATCAATGAGAAAGAACACATCTTAAAAGTAAATAATAGGCAAAACCGGAAACAACATAACTTAATGAAGAATAAAAGAGAACACATCTTTAAAGTAAACAATAGGCAAAACCGAAAACAACATAATGAAGAAAACAGTATATATAAGAAGAAAAAAGCCTCCACAAGAATCAAACACTGAGGTAATAACGCAAGTTCATTCACTCAAGGGGTTAGCAAAACACCATAAGCCACTCTTCGATAAGAGTTGCCGTAATTCGTTCTTCTCCAATGCTCATAAAAGCTCCCAAGTCTCAAGCTAGATTAAACTCTTGGATGCTCTTCTTTTCCTTTAAAAGAAAAACACATAGTATTAAGTGTTGAAAAAAAAAAATTAGACAGTGATATAGGAGCATGCTAAATATATAATTAATCAAAATTACTACAAGTTTACTCACTTGGGTCGTTCTCTTAATATCAAAACGATTTCGCAACCAATCTCCTCCACAAAGTAAAAATTGCGCTCTATCCACTCCCATAGAGGCATAACGTGGATCAATAACCCTATTGCCAGCATCAAAAGCTGAGTCTGAAGTCACAGTAGTCATTGAAATTGAAAGCACGTCACAAGCCATCTTCGACAAGATCCCATACCTATACACTGAACTATCCGTCTTCCACCATGAGATTGCATCAAACTCATCATGATTGGAATTAGGAGGTCTTTCTTTTTTATCCGACAAATACACATCTAAATCAGATTTACTCGGCTCGTTTTTCAAATATTCAAGATATTCAGCTTCAATATCGTCTAAAAATTTTCCTCCACCACCATGATCACTAGAACTTTTATCAGTTTTAGCTTTGTTAGCTTCGTCGGCCTCAACATACTCATTGTAAAGCAAATGCAGTGTCTCAAGAAATGCGATTCTACGCTCAGCTGCCTCAGTAGTAGAATAAATATCTTTGAAACACCAATCAATAATAAACATCTTGAACCTTGGATCTAAAACAACTGCTATACACATCAATAAGTTGCATTCGCTCCAATATTTATCAAATCTAACCTTCATCTTCGTAACCATATCTATCATGCAAGTATCTTCACCCACATTTAGTTTACTCAAATGCCTCCTAAGACATACAAAGTCCACCCCAACACAATTTGAAGTTGTATATTCAGTACCTGAAACAAAATTGATGATATCAATAAAAAAAACAATAGTAAACAACAAATGTGAAGTTGTTGAGTCTTCAATACCTTGGCTGAGGTGAATGGCTTGCATAGAATTTTTAAGAAGCGAACAAACCACACGAACTTTATTCCATTCCTCCTCACTTGGCAATAAAGTAAATGAAGTATCTCTTTGTTGATACTTTGAAAAAACATCTTTCAAATCTAAAGCAGCTGACAACATAGAGTATGTTGCATTCCACCTCGTGCAACAATCCAAAACGAGCTTCTTAGAAGATAACGCTGATTCTTTTGCAATCTCACTAAACATACTGATGCGCGTCTCTGAAGCAACTACATACTTTACACTTTCACGAACCTTGATAATTACATCCTCGATTGCACATAGTCCATCTTGCACCACAAGATTAAGCATATGAGCATAACATTTCACAGGAAATAATTTACCATTGAAAGGCAGATTGTTGTTTAACGAAAGATTCTCCATCAAGATCCGAACAGCAGCATCATTGCAAGCAGCATTGTCAACAGTTATCGTCCAAACCTTTTTCTCAATTTCCCACTCAACCAAACATTTGTGCAACACATCAGAAATCACACGACCAGAATGAGGTGGAGGAACTTCACAAAAGTTGAGAATACGCTTCTGCAAATTCATATCAAAGTCCATATACTGACAGCTGACAACCATGTATAAAACATCTTCACCCGACTTCCATAAATCTGTACTCACATTGACTCTATTCGCATTATCCAAATCCGTCTTCAATTCCTCCTTCTCGATTTCAAAAGCAACTAGGCAATCTTTTTTCGCTCTGGCACAACTAACTTTCTTATAGTGGGGATTAACAGATTCCATCAAGGAATTGAATAATTTAGATTCTGCAAAACTGAATGACAACTCATGCACAATAATCATATGAGAGAGAGTCTCCCTAAACTCTTCATGATCATACTCGAAACCAGGCTGTTTAGGTTTCTCAACAACAATTTTCTGATAGCACTCGGTGAGATGTCTATCTAAATGCCCTGTAGAACCAGTCTTGTTGAATGGGAGTCGATCACTACAATAGATGCACTCAGCCTTCACTATTCCATTTGCAAGAGTTACCTCTTTGAAACCGCCCCATATTTTCGACGTGCATTTTCTTTTCTTTGTGGCACGTAGATTTTCCTCCCCATCTTCATCACTCTCAACTTTAAGACCATTATCATCACATCCTTCATCAGGCTCATATGTAGTTAGCTGAACTTCTCTAACTGTAGGACTTGCATTTGATTCGTTATCTGGCAATGCATCCGGAGCTGACATGATTCTGAAAAATTAAACAAGTAAAAAGTTTGAAACACAAAAAATATGTTTTGAAATTATTCAGATCTACTCATGTCTTCAGCAGAAACTAATCCTTTATAAGCATATATCTATTCCCAGGCTTAACACAAAGGAGAAATTTTGAAACTTGGAAAGCGGAGTATGAATTTACGCGACAAGTAGGAATCACAAACAAAACTACAGAATCAATTCCGATTGTCTTCAAATATTTAACAGCCTAAAATAAAACGAAGTGCAATGTTGTAGAGAATACAGGCATTTCCCGGCAAAAAGTTGCAACTTTTACAACTGAAATTAAATATAAGAAAGAAGAAGGGAAACTAGCACGAGAATAGACCTGGTTAACTTGATTTATAGACTCTGGAGCAGAAGCGCGGCGAAGGCTGGCCGTTGGTTCACGGCGGAACTGCAGCGACGGAAGAGAAGAAGTGGCAGAAAAAATGGCGGGGCGTGGCGCGGCGGAAAGGGAAGGGTTGAAAGGGATTCAATTTTCAATTTTGGAACTGACAACGACTCAACGAGTAGCGGTGGAGTAAATAACTCAATATTATATTACTATTTTCTTCTATCGTTTCGGTTTCCCGTTGCAAAATCTTGGTCGGGATATACAATCTAGTCTACTGCATTAAATATTATAGGAATGAATAAAAGAAAGCCCAAGCCCAATAAGTATTCTAGGCCTCCAAAATCTTTAAGGACTTTTATTTCTCTGTTACTGGATTAGAATCCATCATAGTAATACGTAAGAATATTCTTTTAAAAAACTGATGGCATCAAATATGATAGAGATTAATATTTGAGGTGAAACTTTCATGTTAAAATTTATAGTTATGCTATCTTTTAAAATTGATCAGATCAAAATCAAATAGAGGCATTGGCGCAGGTACAAACTGGCGAGGTTTTCGATCCGCTGTAAAAAAAAGGATTAAAGAAGAAGGGAAAAAAAGTGGGGAGGGTTACGAAATTGTGTTGAGAGTTTCGTGTTACAGTTGTAAGAGAGATGACACTTTAATTTGGCGCGGGTGGAAGAGCCAATTGGACGATACGGAAAAAGATGCCGCGGGTGGAAAAGGAGTGGCGCGTAACGTAACTACCTCCTGTTTGGCGACACAGACCATTGTGTGATTCAGATTTGAGGGCTATGTTTTTGGCACTATTATCTACATTTATTAGCACACGCAGTATTTGATGTACTTAAATTAATTAATTTGTATATCAATACGGCGGCTTTCTATATTTCAATCATATTATCCTTGATTAATGTATTTGAGCACAACTTACAATACTTAATATTTTCATGGTTTATGATCTTAATGTTAGATGTGCATTATAAGATTTTTCTTTTTCAATCTTTTTCTCTTAGAATGTGTTTATTTTGGTTGTAAAATTTTCATTGAAAATGGATGAATAAGAAAAGATGAAAAATATTATTTATTTTTTCTTATTTTTATCATATGTTTACTAGAGATGATAAGATGAGAAAATGTTGAAAAATATTTTCACACCCTCCCTTAGGATAATATTATCCAACATTGAAGAAAAAATGGGTGAAAAAGAGCTACCTGAGAAAATGTTCCCCCTACCCTGAGAATTTTCTCATCATAATAAACATGTGAAAATAGTGAAAAATTGATTAAAAAAAAGTAATTGGTATATAAATACATGAACTTTACTCACTTTTTGGTATTTAACATAAACTTTCAAATTTAGTTATAAATACATGAACTTTAAATTTATTTAATTTTTGACCCATTTTTTATATCTGACGAAATTAATACTGACATGTCAAAATTAAAACTTAGTTTGTAAAATTAATCCTCTAGTTGGCATACCCATTTGTCGCCTCTGTCGAGATTCGGCGAGTCTATGTCTTCTCTCTAGTGTAGATCGTTGTCTCGCATCGAAACTCATCTCTCTCTATCTGAAATTATGCTCGTAAACGGAGCTCGCATGCTCGTGAGTGGCTTCGGTGAGGTTGGCTACTATTGCCGCAGTAACATCTTCCTCGGCGAATTTGAGGTCGCCGCAGCCCCGATTTAGCGCCGCAACGTCTTCTTTGGACGGGAACCGCCGCGCCACAGACGCTTTGACTCTCTGTACATCGTTGTCCTTCCCTTGTTTAAGGGTCTGGCCTTTCCTCGTGTTCTCTTCGATTCCGACTGCCCTTCTTCCTGAAATTTAGTGAGTTGGCCGTCCCAGTGAAGGAACACCCCTGCTACTAGTCCGTATAGCAGAAGCTTCACCACTAAAGCCGGAGGTCTCCGCCGCCATACGGTGTCATTGTCGGAGCTCCTTTGTCTCGATGAACAAGGCAACCGCTCCAGGTCCTCATAAGCATCTACGGTCTGCCGTCCCTGGTTCGACGCTATCGTGTTTTCTGTCACACCCCAATTCTTGAAAGAATAAACCATAATCGAGGTGCAACTAAAATCATATAAATAAACAAGGGAAGAACCTTGTGAAATTTAAATAATAGGATAAAAAGTCGGGCAACGCCCTTTGAGTGAAGAAAGATAGAAATCAAGTGATATTAACCAATCAACAACATTCTAAACCTCAGGATCACAAGTTTGGTTTCATGTTTCTGATAACCAACGTCAAATAACATAGTACTAGAAGTTTAGAGTCTAAGCTCGATAAGGAATATAATTCAAAATTTAACATAAAAGTCTTGAGTTAGAGAATAAAAGACAATAAGAGCTAGTTCAACAGCGGAAGACAAAATACGGAGTTGAACCCTAGCCTCAGCTCTGCCCCGTCAGCACCGACCAATTAACCTGAAAAACATTTGAAAGTATTTTTGGGCTAAGTACTAATGTATTTAATGGGCTAGCATTTTTAAAAACATTTCATAATCATAAGAGCAGTTTATCCAATTATACTTGACATGACTTAGAAGGTTTTAAAGTGCAATAACTTCTAAGCATGTTAAAATATTTTATTATATTGCGCGCAATTGTCACACTCCATTTCCGTTACTCGTTGTGATCCGAACCTTTTAGCCACCGACGGATCCATTATTCCTGCTTACTTGAACTGAGGGCGTAATCCAGCCAAGTTCCCATTTGGGACCCAATGCTCCGGAACACATCTCGTCGAGCACCTTATAACGCCTCATACATGATTAGTGCCCGAATGAAGATCAACTAATAGGTATACACAATTCTCAAATAACGTGTTAGGTCAAGAGAGAACCTCGATCGATGAACTTATGCGAGCCTTAAACAGAGCAGAGTGCACAAAAATATTTTATCGGATAAACAATTTGCATTTCATTGAAATATTTAAGCTCAATAGCTAAATCATACATTTGGAAAATAAGCCCGCCTGTATAGGCAATGCCTGTCGTTTAATCTTAACTCTGAATCGGAATAGCAGTGCTAGTCCTCACGATCCACAAAGCCTACAAGAAATCTATAATCTTAATAGGTCTCCTAAATCTAATCTTAAGTCATAGTGAAGTGCTTATCATCCTATGATTCACTTAGCCGGGTTTTCATATTTCAATAAATAAACAATTGAAAACTAAAATTCTTGAGTTAAGGACACCAACAATATCCTTACTCGATTTTCTTTAATAATTGAATTTATAATAAAACCAATTTAATCATAAATAATTTTATGCAAAATGTTTGATGCAAATTTGTTAGGTCCGGAGGGTCTCGAATAGGTGTATGGGGGGGAATACACCTATGGGCTATTTTTCTTTCCTCAAACTGAGGGATCTCAAGATAGAGATCAAAACGAAACTTTACACGCAAACAGTGACACCTGTTAACTGAAAACAGTTTTGACCAAACAGGGTTGACGACTGATAATGAAAACTCTTCAGTAAGGAGTTATCAGTTAAGTTGCTGGAACTTAACTGATGCACGTAAGGGCTTCAGTCGAGTTTGCTAAAACAGAGATGATAACACTCTTCCTGACTATCAGAAGATAGATCAGTCAGACTGATATGATACGCAGCGGAAATAAACTTAGTTTCATTTCGTAATAGCCTCGGTTGAGCACGTTGTTGGTCTTAGGTTTCTCTTTGCAGTTATTCAGTATTCAGTTTATCAATTGAAATAACACAAGTAAGAATGTAAAACTGAAAGCTGTAAATAACACAGAGACGTTTACGTGGTTCGGAAAAACCCTTTTCTACATCCACGGTCGGTTGATCAGACCAAGAATCCACTCCGCAAGTGCTTAACAGGTGCACTGCAAACCAAACCGTGTGCTTGCCGGGTGCATACAACCGTACCACTGAAGAAACCACTTCTTCAGTACCCACACTTCACTCGTGTCGGATTTCTCTTGCTTAGCACAACCCGCGCTAAGACTCTCAGAGTCAGAGTACCTTCCTGAACTCCGAATCACTCAAACACTCTACTCTTTCTTTTTGAAAGGAGGTTTGAACGGTTGCCAACTATACTTCAAAGAACAAGTTCTTTGGAGCAAGTTTGACCTTGGCTTCTGGGTAAACAGAGGTTTGCCTAAGGTCTAAGAGAATGTATGTAATCAGTAGTGACTGATTTTGGCTTTGGAATTCTCTTCTTCGATTCAAGCTTTGGGGAGGTTAAGTTTTAGGCTGAGTAGCAATTTTGGCAGAGCTTCAGCTTATGTCGTTGAATCGGTGAAGATTGAAGTTGATCCTCGAGCACTATTTATTGGAGAAGTCTTGAATAGATCCGTTGGCAGAGAACGTCTTCAAGATTTCTTCCGTTGGAGAGCATTTCGAATTTGGGCT
The DNA here is from genome assembly GCF_028751815.1 of Salvia miltiorrhiza. Taxonomy (NCBI): domain Eukaryota; kingdom Viridiplantae; phylum Streptophyta; class Magnoliopsida; order Lamiales; family Lamiaceae; genus Salvia; species Salvia miltiorrhiza. The sequence continues at coordinate 33,543,909 of NC_080392.1, read as the reverse complement.
GAGGCTTCAATCTTCGAGGTTCCTTGTTTGGTGGAAACGGCTCTCTTGAAAGATAGAAGATGTGACGTCTCTGATAAAGTAGCCACCAAATAGGGATGACCTCTGCAGAGATAAGGAGATCCTGAGATCTCTGCATTTAATGCGGCTGTACTTTTGTGAGTACATGGCTTCCTTTGAACGTTGGAAGTTCAGTCCGAGGAAGAATGTTTAACTGATACTTGACTTTAGTATCAGTCCGCTGAGTCCACGCGGCACGCATTAAGTAATCAGTTCCAAACTGATTCTTCAACTGATACTTCAGTTGGTATCTTCAGTCTTCAGTCCTTCGTCCTTCAGTCTTCAGTCTTCAGTCTTCAGAACCGCAATCTAAACTAGAAACGAACTCTAACACTTGAGTTCAAAACTGTTCTAGTCTATTACAATTAAGACCTATGAATTTTGGTATCATCAAAACAAAGATTAGGATATTCCACAAGGTTCCCAACAATTTTCCCCTTTTTGATGATGCCAAAACCATACAGCAGTTCTAGACAAACAAAAAGACTGAACTCACAGCACAAGTTCTAAAACTGGGGTGAATACAATTTCCCCTTAACAATAGAACCTAAAAACTTGTACTTAGAGTCAAGAACGAAACAGTTCTAAAACAGAACAAGGAGAACACATAAAAACATAATCAGAGCCTGGACAAAGAGTCATTGTCTTCAGGTTGAGATCAAAAAGAAGTTCTTTTCATTGAAGAAAGACTGATAAGCCATCAGTCTAAATTACAAGATAAAACAGAAAAGAACAACGTAGATAAAGACAAGACAACTAAAAGGCTCAAGGTCTCTGACCATACAACTTGAAGACTGCTTTCCTGATTTCGTCAGCTGAATGGGAGTCTGGATTCACATTCCAGATCTTGCAGATGGCTTTGATCTCCGCCTTGATTTTGTCTCTGTTGACTCCGTTCTTGATCCTTGGTGGAGTCACCATCTTCTTCATAGGGTCAGGAATGCCAGTGTTTAGTTTTCTTTGAGCATCTTGCATTCTCAAGACCAATGCTCTTTCAGGCTGCTGCACCAGGAAGTATTTCCAGGCTTCATTCCGGAAATCCCTGTCTCCTTGGATGTTATCAAAGACCATCCACTTGGTGTAGCATTCCTTCAATCTTTCCCACCAGTCATTCAAATCAGACGGTATCCCTTTATCTTGATGCTCAATCTTGTCCAAGTATGATACCATCAGACCTTCGCTGAAGTAGTGCTGGAGCCTTTGTCCATCCAGAAGACTTGATAAGAAATCGAGTTTCTTGTCTTCAACTAGATGAAGAGCCTTCTTAGCCTTTGGCTCTGTTTCTTTTGAAGAACTTTCTTCTCTGTGCCTTTTCTTGTTGAGTTCCTCTGAGGCAGTGGTAGGAGCTTGAACAGAGGACTTGGCAAACTTTGAGAAACGGGCTTCAGCCTCAGCAAAGTCCTTTTTTAAGGATGCATGAATGTCAAAGTTCAGCTCTCGTTTGCGCTTCTTCAAATCCTCTTCCTTTCGTTCGCGCTTCTTCATATCCTCTTCCCCTTTTTGGCATCATTAGAAGGGAGTCTGCTTTTAAGCTCTTGAAGATCGTTAAGCATCTTTTGAAGAAGGGCAGAGTCAGGGGACTCTCGGGGATGTTGAAGTTGCTGTTCAACTGCTGCAAGGCGATCCAGGACAGGGCGCATCTCTTCTGCAACGAGCAGTCTGGCATCGGCAGGAAGCATGAATTCCTTCATGAATTCAATTCGCAACTTCTTGAGGTGAGTTTCGAGCGCATGAAGTTGCTCTTTTGTCTTGATCTGTGTTTCAAGCAAAAAGGTATGCAGGTCATTATGATCTTTCCTGATTTTGGGAAGGCCATTGGTCGGATCAATCATTTCCTTCTTGAAATTGATGAGATCAATTTCATCATTCTTCAAATCAATCTTAAGCTGATTGATCAAAAAGGCATGATGAATCATGTCATCAGTTGCTTGTTTTTGTACTTCCTGGAGTTTCTTCACAAACTTGGCTCCGTAGATATTCTGGCGCTCGAGTTTATGCTGGAGTGACTCGATCTGATGCTGCTGGTTGGAAATATGGTCGAGGAAGAGAGCAATCGGATCTTCCGTACCTTCAGGAATTAGAAATTGATTCTTGTGCTGTCTTCTGCTTTTCCAGACAGTAAGGAGCTCATCAGTTTCTTCATCTGAATCAAATAGAACAGGTCCAGTTGGTCGAGGGAGCTCGACGTGTTCTATTGGTGTTTCTGAGTCGTCAGAAAGGGCCTTTGCTTGCTGATCGGCAAGGGAAGTTCTTGAGGTGGATGCTTCGGTGTTGCTTGGAGGAGCAGAGCATTGAGCTTCTTCTTCAGCAGCCAGCTGAGTACTCGTCCACTCTTGACTGATGGTGACACCTTCGAAAGGAGTAGGCTCATCAGTGTTGAAGAGGGGTGGTGATGAAGGCTGAGGAGTCTCTGTGATGTCCTCAATTTGTCCTTCAGGGGAGGAAGGATCAGCATTGCTTGTTGATTTCAGTTCTGCTGTTGGCGAAGAGCAGAGAGGTGCATCAACGTCAATGACACCGACTTGATCATCTTCAACTGAGATTGGCAGAATAGTTGAATGCTCAGAATGCAACTGACTGATCGGGTCAGTCATCAGTTGTTCAGAAGAAGCAAGGTCAGCTGCTGATTCCGCTGGTGGAGCAGTGTCACATGTAGGTGCTTCTTGGGGATCCTGGCGATGTGGCGATTTACTGGGTAAATCAGCTACTCGTTCAGAGATGGAGGGCTCTTCAGAAACCTTAGAAGTGCCGGCATCATCATTGAGTGGAGTTGGGTGTCTTGAATAGCTGAAGGACTCTAGATAATCCATGGCGAATTTATCGAATCCATAGATTATATCCCAAACTCTCTTGATTTGAAAAAGGCTGACCAAGCACGCCTCTTCCATTTCAAACGAGTCTTCGGCTTGAGTGCTGTGAAGACTGTTGACCTGAGGGCAGGGTGCCGTCTTCAGGAAAGTATAGGTGAGAAGTCTATGAAGGTTCTGATAGACTTCTTGAGATGTATCGAAATCACCAAAGAGACGTTGGAGGTGATTTGTTGTATCTCGTTGAGCTTCTGACTGTAGTCCAACGACAGCTTGAATCTTCTCTGACAAACCAGTAGGAGCTGGTTCAGGGGTAGTCTCCAAGACAGCCTTGCCTTTGGATTTCGGAGAAATAGGCTTTCTGGAGGCAAAAGTTAGATTTGGTTTGGAGACTTTCTTGGAAGACTTTGGGGGAGGGTGGAACGAGATCGACGGGGCACATTTGTATGGGCAGGAGGATTTGAAGAGGGGGGTTCAGGGACTTCTGATGCAGATGACTGAGGAGAGGAGATATTGATTACCTTCGTCTTCGGAGAAGGTTTGGGTTCTCCTTTTCCAGTTTTGAAAAGTCGAAGACTGTTCGTGAAATCAATCATCTTCGGCCAGTACAAATAGCGGTGATGTTGCGTTCCATGAATAATGATCTGGGAAACCCTATTCCCTTGTCGAACCATCGTTGCAGGCCTTGTGTTGTGGGCTTCGTTGAAGAGAAGCTTCAGATAAGCTTCTTCCCAGTTGAAGTCTTCATCCTTCAGAAGGGTTGCCATCACATTCTTCTGCGGTTGTGAAGCTTTGTCAGGAGTTCGAGTTGCCCCTATCCAGCATTTCTGGATGATCTTCCCTAGCATCGTGAATTCAGGCTGGAGATGGGAAAGAGTGACAGTGCTTTCCGTTGATTCAGTCTTCTCCTTCAGAGCAGATTTAAGAGTCTTGTTGGCTTCTTCATCAGTCAAGCTGGAGAAAGGACTTCCACTGTTTGGAAGCTCGAACAGTTCCCTGACAATTTTAGAGACGTTGAGAGTCTCTTTCTGGTCTGCGATGCAGTCTGGCGTAGTGAAAATGCTGACTTCGGAGATAAGCTCTCCGGAGCTGTTGAATTCGAGATTCTCATAGAATTCTCTAACTGCATCATCGAGTAGATATTTCGCTTCATTGGTGACGAACTTTGTCCATCTGTGTCGGTTGAGAATTTTTGAAACTTTCGCGTATTCAGGCTTCTTTTTGAATGAATCCTTGTCCACTGATTGTTCGTATCTGATCTCCTTCTTGATTGGAGCCTCCTCCTTATTGTCGTTCTTCTTGGTGTTGGATTTGGCCATTTCTGATGCAAAATCTGAAAAGAAGAAAAGTTTGCGAAGTGCAATCTCACAGTGGAGTGCTGTGGATTTTGGAGTTAGTATGGATGCAAAAGTGATGGATGGTGGAGGAGTGGGCATAATGAAGGAAGTGTGATCGTGGAGGATGAACAGTTTCCTAGGGCATTTGAAAAGACATGGGCGATTTGAAATCCGCGCGCCAAGTCAGGTTTAATGAATTTTGACGTCCGAATTTAATGCCCGTCGGTGGAATACCTTAAAATAAGAGATTCAAACTGATATGGAATATTAGACACAATCTCTTGCCGAAAATAGGCGGCGTACAGTGCATGCAATGATTTGAAAAGATAAGTCCAAAAAGAGGTATTCAGAAATTAAATGACCAAAAGCTAAGGCAAAGTCGCCAGTCAATCATTATGACATACAAGCCCTATTTTCTTTATCAGATAAGGTTAAAGCCAATTAAAGCAAGTTCCCAACAATCAGTTAGGAAAATAGTCAATAACTGATAAGATTTAAACAGAGTTCCCCCTAAATTAGATAACCCTTTATCAACTTAATCAGTAAAACTCAAGAAGCATAAGTGATTAAACAAAATAAAGCAGTTTGGAATTCATCAAAATTGCACGATGTACAGAAACATAGGGCAAGGAGAGTTGACAAGGTGATCTAAGAATATCATTTACAAATAAGAAATTTCAGATCAAATGACATTCTTTGACCTTCCTTTGTTCTTAGTTGATGCGAAGCTTCTTGCTTGGTTTCTTCGGAGGACTTTCAGTTGGTCCTTCAACTTGCTTCCCTTTTCCCTTCCTGTCTTCTTCTTGTTTGTCTTTGTGAGGAGACTCGGGAGCAGTGCTGGACTTGGTCTGTATTTCCAGCTGCTGTTGAAGATGCACGACAGCTGAGTCTTCATTTCTTGCGTTGGGAGGAGCAATCTGACGCGGTGGAGACTCATGATGGACTTCAGTATCCTCAGCATCATCTTCTTTGAGAAGACCTTTGAAAATCAGGTACAGTTTGAAGTTGGGTGCCTAGTCATGGATTGCATCCCAGAGATTAGTGACTTTGAATTTTCTAAAGACACTGCTATCTAAAGAATCCAATTCTTCATCAGTGAGAACTTCATCAATCTTCTTATATTGAGACTTGGGCAGGATTTTGACAAAGATGAAGAAGAAGTAATTGACAAGATCCCGAAATTCTTCAGGATTCTGGGTTGCCATGATTGTGGGAAAAGTGGTTGTGACACAGTGTTGAGCCAGAAGTGTCACGAAGTTTCTGAGAAGAGCAGTTTGATTGACAGACGATGAGGATGAGGATGCAGCATTAATGTCAGCAGGCTCATCAAACTTCACTTTCTTGTCGAACCCTTCCAGGCAGAAGTGGAAGAATCCTCTGAGAGGAGGTGAGGCATGCTCTTCTGTATCAGTTCTTCTGTTGTCAGCTGCTTGTGTCTCCTTTGGCTGTCGATTTTCTTCATCTTGTGGAGGAGCAGTGGGAGGCCGTTGTTGAGACGTTTCAGTGCTTGGAATCTGCACTTCCTCTGTGGCTTTTTGTGCAGCTTCTTCAGGATCCTCATTAAGAAACTTTTGAGGAGTGTCAGGCAAGATCTTGACTGGAGATGACGAACTGTCAAGGCTCTTTTTGATTGAGCCTCGAGTTTTGTAGCGTGGCTCTGCAGTGGAGAGAGAGGTTTCAGTTGTCAGAATGATGTTCCCTTTGATTGAGCTCTTCTGTCCTTCGAACAGACGAATGGTGGAAGACACTTGAGTGGTGTTCTTCCAGAAGCATTGAGTTTCTTTCACACTGTGAAGGATCAGTGATGAAACTCTGGTTCCTTGACGAAGATGCTTGGTGGAATGGGATTCCTTCTTTTCTTCAGCAAGAATTTGAAGATAGGCCTTCTCCCAGTTGAATGGGCTTTTCTGAAACAGGGCAATCAGCACCAGTTTGTGTGGTCTCGAGAGATGGCCAGGAGATCCAAGAGTGCCAAACTAGCATTTCTTGATCATTTTGGCGATTGGTCTGTGATGAGGATGTAATCTTGATAAGCTCAAGACATCTGTAATGTTGAAGTCGGCAGGGGCATCACTCATCAGTGTATCTCTCATGAGATTTGTGGCTTCGTCATTAGCAAAGAATGGTGCTGGTCCTTCAGTTGGGAGATCGAACAATTCTCTTGCTGTTCGTGAGATGTTGATGAAGACATTCGTGGATTCTGAGAAGTTTTCATCGGTGAAGACAGTGACTTCTGTTGTGAGATCACCAGTTGTCTCATCAGTCTTGATGTTGTCGTAGAATTCTCTGATGATCAACTTGTCGAGAAGGAACTCCGGTGAGCATTGAAGGAACTTCGTCCATCCATGGCGTTCCAAGATTTCATCAATCTTGTCGAACTCAGCGAGACTCTGGAGTGTCTCAGATGTTACAATAGATTCGTAACATACTACTTGTTGAGATGTGGATTTCGCCATGTGGAATTTTGAAGGAAGAAAATTTCTGCAAAAATCTGTAAATTGGTTCTCACAGAGGTTGAACTGTGGAGTTTCACTGTTAGCCTTGAAGAGATAGCACACTTAAAGATTTTTGCACAAATGATTTCTCTGAGATTGAGCAAATCTTTTTCAGAAGATGAAACGATTTTGAAGAGAATGTGAAAGATCGTGCACAAGGCGGTTTCAATAAACTTTTGAAATCCGTGCAAATGGAGACGTGGCACATGGATCAATCCACTTGTTAGTAAAAAGGGCGGGATCGTGTGAACGTGTCATCCAAATTTGAGCGAAATTTCTACGTGTCATTTAAAAGGAAATGAGAAAGTAATTTTAATGACACGTCAGCCTAAAAACAAATTTCAGTCGAAGTAAATAAAGAAATTCAATCATATAACAAGTGAATTTGTTGTGAAAAGCTTACACAGTGACTAGCACTAGATTATTCATTGACTGTAGTGCATGTTCCCCCTGGAATATATGACTGGTTCTTCTTCCGTTACGAATCTGTCGACTATTGCTGCACGTTCTTTTCTCGTTTCATCATCCTTCTGAACTGAAGTGTTTCTTCATGGATCACTTCTTCAAATACTTCTGACGTCCTTTTGAATTATGTCTTCGTGGTCAGAATCCAATGTCCTGGTCTCAAGTCCGTTGACTCCTCGAAAGTATGTGTGGATATAATCGTTGGGGGAGTCTTTCCTGATCTTGTTCATGACGAGATAAAGAGAAACACACAGGAAACAAGAAGAGAACACAGAGCAAGCAATCTCAAGAAGACTCTTCAAAGAAGATTTTGATCAAAGACAAATACCCTCAGTAGGATCTAGTTTAGTTAGAACCTAATTAGAAACAGAATGTTCTTGCGAACAACCTGCTCTGATACCAATTGTTAGGTCCAGAGGGTCTCGAATAGGTGTATGGGGAGGGGGAATACACCTATGGGCTATTTTTCTTTCCTCAAACTGAGGGATCTCAAGATAGAGATCAAAACGAAACATTACACGCAAACAGTGACACCTGTTAACTGAAAACAGTTTTGACCAAACAGGGTTGACGACTGATACTGAAAACTCTTCAGTAAGGAGTTATCAGTTAAGTTGCTGGAACTTAACTGATGCACGTAAGGGCTTCAGTCGAGTTTGCTAAAACGAGATGATAACACTCTTCCTGACTATCAGAAGATAGATCAGTCAGACTGATATGATACGCAGCGGAAATAAACTTAGTTTTGTTTCGTAATAGCCTCGGTTGAACACGTTGTTGGTCTTAGGTTTCTCTTTGCAGTTATTCAGTATTCAGTTTATCAATTGAAATAACACAAGTAAGAATGTAAAACTGAAAGCTGTAAATAACACAGAGACGTTTACGTGGTTCGGAAAAAACCCTTTTCTACATCCACGGTCGGTTGATCAGACCAAACCGTGTGCTTGCCGGGTGCATACAACCGTACCACTGAAGAAACCACTTCTTCAGTACCCACACTTCACTCGTGTCGGATTTCTCTTGCTTAGCACAACCCGCGCTAAGACTCTCAGAGTCAGAGTACCTTCCTGAACTCCGAATCACTTAAACACTCTACTCTTTCTTTTTGAAAGGAGGTTTGAACGGTTGCCAACTATACTTCAAAGAACAAGTTCTTTGGAGCAAGTTTGACCTTGGCTTCTGGGTAAACAGAGGTTTGCCTAAGGTCTAAGAGAATGTATGTAATCAGTAGTGACTGATTTTGGCTTTGGAATTCTCTTCTTCGATTCAAGCTTTGGGGAGGTTAAGTTTTAGGCTGAGTAGCAATTTTGGCAGAGCTTCAGCTTATGTCGTTGAATCGGTGAAGATTGAAGTTGATCCTCGAGCACTATTTATTGGAGAAGTCTTGAATAGATCCGTTGGCAGAGAACGTCTTCAAGATTTCTTCCGTTGGAGAGCATTTCGAATTTGGGCTGAGGCTTCAATCTTCGAGGTTCCTTGTTTGGTGGAAACGGCTCTCTTGAAAGACAGAAGATGTGACGTCTCTGATAAAGTAGCCACCAAATAGGGATGACCTCTGCAGAGATAAGGAGATTCTGAGATCTCTGCATTTAATGCGGCTGTACTTTTGTGAGTACATGGCTTCCTTTGAACGTTGGAAGTTCAGTCTGAGGAAGAATGTTTAACTGATACTTGAATTTAGTATCAGTCCGCTGAGTCCAACGCGGCACGCATTAAGTAATCAGTTCCAAACTGATTCTTCAACTGATACTTCAGTTGGTATCTTTAGTCTTCAGTCCTTCGTCCTTTAGTCTTCAGAACCACAATCTAAACTAGAAACGAACTCTAACACTTGAGTTCAAAACTGTTCTAGTCTATTACTATTAAGACCTATGAATTTTGATATCATCAAAACAAGGATTAGGATATTCCACAAGGTTCCCAACAAAATTTCTTTCATGCTTTAAAACATATAATAAATAATTACACTTAATATATGTGCACATAATAATAATAATATTATGAAACTCAATCTTTAAAAATAATCAAAATAAATCAGTTTTGTCTAATTAAATATTTAGGAAATTAAATCATCAATCAAATATGTAAGGCAAATCAATTATAAAAATTTGCAGCCCATTTCTTAAATAAAATCAGATGACCAAATTAATTAAATAGATCAGTCCAGTTTGAAAATTATAGGGAGCCCATTTAGAAAATTAAAAGGGCCCAACTTCTTTACAAACAAAACAGCCCAAACAAAGCCCAAACCCTAACTCTATTTTCTCCCCCTTCTTCTTTCTTAACATAACTCACGCACACGCACACCTCACACAACACACGTACACACCCACACCCACACAGTCGCCCAGCTCCCCCCCTTCTCCCTTCAGAAGAACGACAGCGGCCGGCCTCTGGCCGCCGCCGCCGCCCCCTGACCTCCATCTCCCTTTGTCTCCCTCTCTCACGACAGCTCACACACCCACACAAACTATAAAAAAAACAATATATATCGTCAAAAGCCCGTCTTCTTCATTTCTATTTCATTTGATCTTTTCATCTATATCAAAGAATATGTAACATCACCTCTTTGTTGTATGTAGCAGATAGCAGTTTATGTATTGATGTTGGTTTTATTCATATAGTGATGTTAGGCATAAAAGAATAAGTAGAGGGATTAAAAGGTAGAACCTTTTAGGGTGCGTTCTCTTTGGTTGTAAATTTATCATGAGAAAATGATGGATAAACAAAATTTTACCCTTCAAATCGTTATTTTCTTTTTCCTCATTTTCTACTTGACCCTTACTCATTCCTCATTTGCACTATAAAGGAGGGATAATATTATCACACCATTTTTGGAGGGATAATATTATCCCTCCTTTGTAGTACAAATGAGGAATGATTAAAGGTCAAGTAGGAAATGAGGGAAAAGAAAGTAAGGATTTGAAGGGTAAAATTTTAGTTATCCCTCATTTTCACATGATAAATTTACAACCAAAGAGAACGCATCCTTAAGAGTTTTCTAGGATTCGTCTGCAATGTTGCTGTGGTCTGTAGATAAATAGTATGCAGAGGAAATAGTTCAAATTTGAGTTTACATAATTGAGGGGAAAATGAACTGAATGAAGGAAGCTTTACTGTATGAAACTTGCAGCTGGAATGAACATTTTAGTGAATGAAGAAGATTCATTTAAAGATAAGGAGATGAGCAGTTGAAGGCATGGGTGAATGAATAGTTGAAGGTACATGCTGCAGTAGCAAGCATGGTGAAGGTTGAAAAGAGGTATGAAGCATGGTGAAGGTTGAAAAGAGGTATGGGGTGAGCTGTTGCTGCTGCGTAGCTGCTGTACTTTGGCAGCAAGAGGGATTGGGTTGGATTGGGCTAAGATTGAGTAAAAATGCTTGGGTTTTGAATTTTGGTTGTTTATCAAATTTATCAATTTAAAAATTAGGCCCAATACATGTTTAATCAAAGCCTATCACAAATATATATCAAAGTCATGTATGGACATTAGTTTAAATCATATATATAAAATTAATGCTAACATATAAAATAATCACATATTCACATAATCACATATTCACATAATCACTTTAAATAATATAAAATGCATAAAGGTTTGAATAAATGAATTTTGCAAAAGATTTTGTAAATTATTTTGTTGGCATTAAAAATAAATTCATTTTTATTTTTCCGGCGTAAATCGTTTAATCAAAGCTTAAAATAAATTCTAAACTTAATATAAATGGGCGGGGTATTACACTTTCCTTGGCTGGTATAGCCTTCTGCCGCCAGAGGAAGGCTCCTCCGCCTTGACGAACAGGCAGTAAGCCTTCGGCTGATTCCGAATTTCTCATCGACAAATGTTCGGTCCCCATCTTTTGGTATAAACGCAAAAGTAGCAAGCTATGGTTCTTTCTTTCTAGTTCAATTAAATGTGATTCTCTTGGTTCCTATTTATCGATTATACAATGTTGGATCGACTGCTCTTTAACAGTAACAGTAGATTCAGGCAGAATCTACAGCGCACGCCACTTGTTCGATCAAAGTACTGAACCTGCAAAATAGAGTAGAAGAAAAGAAAAAGAGACCGCTGCCTTAAAAGCTATCTCGGCATACCCTCTGGTGTCAAGTCTTGTTGCTGATTGCTTCCCAAGGTTAACACAGCGATCCGTCAATTGTGTGCACTCACAGAAGAAGGAGTGGAGATGCTTTTATAATTCAAGAAGAGAAAGAAAGTGTATATATGATATGAAAATTGAAGGAAATTTGTAGAAAGTTGTGTAGAGAAAAAATTTGAGGCTGTCCCCTGTTATGAATGGAGCAGCGGGGTGTTTATTTCCAAAATAATAGAATGTATCAGCTTCTGTTTTAAAGGAAGGAAAAGTTGCTTATCGTCGCCCTCTGTTGGAAAAAAGAAAATCAATAAATAGTGGTATGCCCACTTCTCTATTCCCCAACGTGTGCTGCGTCTGTTATGGCACAAGGAATCAGTCAAGGGCACAAAACCAAGCTGTGAAAATGGGCCAGATTTAAGGCCCAAGATCTGATGTAATGGGCTGTATTTCATTCCTTTAACAATCCCCCACAAATGAAATACAGCAGAATAAGAAAGGAAGGAACATTGATGCATACATACAAACAATCTTGCGATTAGAGTTTGTATATTAGTGTAGTAGGAAAACATGCGAATCTTATAAAGTGTATTTCTACTTGACCTCTATAAAAGTCACATGTTAGCCCCCCACAACACACATCATTCCTTAAAGGTTACGTCTCCGCGATAAAACAAATTTGGTTATAACAACACCTTGGATCTCGTGTATGCTCTAGGAAATAATTCCATAGAAGAGAGCCACCTCTTCACACACACTTAGGTGATTCTATGATAGTGCAATCGCCACAGCACTAAATATAATATACGCATATAATATATCCGAAGTGTTTCGCAAAACACGACTGCAAGAATCATTAAGAGCCAAATGTTCAACCTTAGAATCATAGAACAATCAAAAATCCACCGCAGTGAAACTACCTTCAACAGGTGATGATTCATCTATGGCCAATGTTCTCCGCAGTAGAACAACACAGTTTATTACATAAAAAGCCGTATAAATGAATAAAAGCTCACTTGGTTTCACTTGTCCTTTAGGTATCCATCACGTTAGCTTCATCCATTCAATGACTTCATCCCAATTCCAGCTGAAAGCTCTTGCACTTGCCTCTTGATGAGTGCTTTAGTGAATGGGTCAGCCAAGTTTTTCTTAGACCTCACAAAGTCTAAAGAAATGACTCCATCACTAAGCATTTCTCTCACCACTGCATGTCTTAGCCGAATGTGTCTCCTCTTTCCATTGTAGACACTGTTTTTAGCAATAGAGATGGCAGCTTGTGAGTCACAATGAAGAGAAATAGGTGCCTGAGACCTCTTACCCAACGACACATCTGCCAACAGTTCTCGCAACCACTTCGCCTCATGACTCGTCAGCTCTAATGCTATGAATTCAAATTCCATCGTAGAACCTGCAATACAAGTTTGTTTTCCAGATTTCCAAGAAATTGCACCATCTCCAAGAGTGAATACATATCCACTCGTGGAGCTTACCTCATCACTGTCTGATACCCAGTTTGCATCACAATAACCTTCTAACACATTAGGATATTTAGAGTAATGTAAACAATAATAAACAGTTCCCTTAAGATATCTCAGCAAACGATAAAGTGCAAACCAATGATCATTACTAGGATTATGTGTATATCGACTCAAACGGCTCATATCATATGCAATATCAGGCCTAGTGCAGTTCATCAAGTACATCACACTCCCTAAAATTCTAGCATAACGTTCTTGAGAAACGAATTCACCAAGATTCTTTTTCAATTGTAAACTAGAATCATAAGAAGTTTTCACAAGAACTAATTCATTGCAATCAAAGCATTTGAGGACTTGTTCCACATAATGAGACTGACTCAATGCATAACCATGCTCAGATTTAATCAATTTTATCCCGAGGATAACATCAGCTTCACCCATATCTTTCATATCAAAGACAGAAGATAAATAAGCTTTTGTCTCCAACACAATGTTCAGATACGTACCAAAAATTAACATGTCATCCACATATAAGCATATTAACACGCAATCTGATCCACAGGTTTTAGAATATAAGCATGATTCGGAGCAATTAACAGAAAAACCGTTAGAAAGAATAGTATTATGAAACTTTTCATACCACTGAATAGGGGCTTGTTTAAGACCATACATTGATTTTTTCAGTTTGCATACTTTATGTTCTTTTCCAGGTACGAAAAAACCCTCAGGTTGTTCAATATAAATTTCTTCATTCAAATCACCATTTAAAAATGTTGTTTTCACATCCATTTGATGCACTATCAAGTTATGAATAGCAGTTAAAGCAACTAGTGATCTGATAGTATATATTCAAGCAACAGGAGAGAAAGTGTCAAAGATATCAACATACTTTTCCTGAGAATATCCAACCACAACTAATCTTGCCTTATACCTATCAACTGAACCATTAGGTTTTAGTTTCTTCCTAAAAATCCATTTAGTTCTAATATGTTTGCAACTAGCAGGCACATCAACAAGTTCCCAAGTATGATTATCATTAATGGAATCAAGTTCACTTTGCACAGCTTCTTTCCAAAGTGTAGCATCTATACTAGTCATGACAACTTGATAAGTAAGAGGATCCTCCTCAAGCAGAAAGGCATACACAGATTCATCAATTTTCTCAGGATATTCAGCAACAAAAGAAGTAATGAAATCATTACCAAACGATGTCTCTATTCATCTCCTCTTACTTCTTCTCGGTTCTGGAGTTTCCTCAGTTTTCTGAGCTAAACGATGAGAAGTCTCAGCTTGATTTTTCTGTGAAGCACTGGAAACATTCTCAACGACAAGGTTAGTCTTCATAGGAAATATATGCTCAAAGAACTCAGCATCTCGAGATTCATAGATAGAATTATCACTCAAAGACATAAATCTATATGCAGCAGAGTTATGAGCATACCCAATAAATACACAATCAAAGGTCTTCGACCCCACATTCACCTGTTTTGGATCATTCAATCTCACATTAGCAAGACACCCCCACACTCTCAAATATTTCAAGTTAGACTGAAAACCTTTCCACATTTCATAAGGGGTTTTTTCAGTTTTCTTGTGAGGTACACGGTTAAGAATATAACATCCAGATAAAGCAGCTTCCCCCCACATACTGGTTGGCAAACCAGAACTGAGCAACATAGCATTAATCATGTTCTTAAGAGTTCTATTTTTCATTTCAGCAGTACCATTTTGTTCAGGAGAATAAGGAGCAGTAAATTCATGTATAACACCATGTTGTTCACAGAAATTTTGCAAGAAAAGAATACTATATTCCCCTTCTCTGTCTGATCTTAACCTCTTAATCTTCTTGTTCAATTGATTTTCAACTTCTGCCTTAAACTTAAGAAACGCATCAGTAGCTTCATCTTTGGTTCTTAAGAGGTACAAACGAGTGTAACGAGAAAAGTCATCCACAAATGAAATGTAGTACATCTTTCTTCCTTTACTGATTGTGCTTCTAAATTCAGCTAAGTCCGTGTGAATTAAATCAAGAAGCTCAGATGATCTATGTTCCACAGACTTAAACGATTTTTTAGCAAATTTTGCTTCAACACATATTCCACATTTAACCACATCTTTTTGGTTTGAAGCAGGAATTAAAGCCATATTTCGAAGTTTCTTAATAGAAGCATAATTAACATGTCCAAGTCTTGCATGCCAAACATCTAACGACTCAATCAAGTAAGCAGAAGAAGATGCATTTTCATTCACCATTTCAGAATCAACATTCAGAACAAACAGACCATCACAAAGACACCCCTTCCCCACAAAGTTGCCATTTTTAGTCAACATGACTTTATCAGACTTAAAAACAAGTTTCAGACCAGCTTTGCTCAGCTAAGCACCAGAGATTAAATTCCTACGCATGCTCGGCACATACATCACATTATTTTTTATTTTTATTTTCATTTTTTTAACTTATTTTTTTGTCTTTTCATAATATCATTTTTTTTATTGTGAATTCTTTTTTAATTTTTATTTGTTCAATATGCAACTTAAATATATTTAATTAATTTTTTTATTAATAAATATAATACTCCCTCCGTCCCACGAAGCATGACACAGTTTCCTTTTTGGTCTGTCCCACGAAGCATGACACGTTTCTAAAAATGGCAAAAAAATTACCCTTTATTCACATTTTCACTTTTTCACCTACCACACTTAACGCACAAAATACCAATTTCTTAATTCTCGTGCCGAAAAGAAGTGTGTCATGCTTCATGGGACGGAGGGATTAATTGAGTTGGTATCAATTTTATATAAATATAAAGATATTTCTTGTGTAAGATACGGGATACAAGTACTAATTTGTAATTAAAAAAAGAATTTGTTTGCTGCCACTTTAAAATCTCTGGATCAACCACTACACTAGATCTATACGTCTTACGTTTATTTAAATAAAAGATGGCAATTGGCAAATGGCAACTCCTAGCTTACTCAATTGAGAAGTTTATGTGATAAGAAAAAAAAAACGAAGTTATTGGTTTGGGTATTGTCGTATACAAACATAAACTAAGGATTAAAGTAGTAGAGACAAGAGTCTTCACTGACTAGTGACTAGGACAAAACATTTTAGTGAAAACACAGCTGTACCTTTTTTACAATATAGTAGTATGACATTTCCTGAGAAGGTGTTGTTGTGGATACCTTTTTTTGTTTTTATCTGTTATATATCTATCTTGGTCTTTCTAACTCCATTATTGGGGATTCACTTCAAAATTATCCAATAAAATAAATTAGCTTTTTGCCCTTTTCAAAATATATTCTATTCACACATAACTACAACACTTTTATTTTCTCAGAACCAAAAATTTATACTTATAATACACATTTATTTACAACCTTCAATAAGCAACAGTTAATAGTTTTTTTTTAATAGCTTATCAATCTAGAAGTCGATATTCAGTTCGTAGAATGCGATCATTTTTATGAAATAAATGTTTAAAAAAGTGATTATTATTATTATTATTATCTCCAAATAATTAAACAACCAAGCATTGCAAATTTGAATTTGTAATGAACGAAATCTAGAATTCAAACTCCATCTATATCCTTCTCTCAAGTAAAAAGAAACAGGAAAAAAAAAAAACTAACTATTCTTAATAAGTATTTAAAGATTAGTCGGTCGATTTTTATTTTATTTTTTGTATACATTCTTATTCGGTGGGCATGTTTAGGAAAGGGTAATTAATTGCCGAAAAATAAATAGACTAATTTTGATTTTCATACAACTTTGAAAAATTTGAAATTAAAATATATTGTTGGGAAATAAAAAGAAAAATCATACTCTTAATTTTGATGATCCTAAAATCCTTAGATTTTATTTTATTAGACTATAACTCTTTTGAATTCATCTATTGGAGTTCATTCTTTTCTAATAGAGTAAAATTTTGAAGTAGCCAAAATGAAGCATAAAACACAATTTATGGCCACACATTAAAAAAACACAAAATTTGGTCATTTTTATTGATTTGGATGTTTTTACCCTTAATGTGGCGGACCGGGTAGGATCAGGCACGCGGGTCGCGTGTCGGGTCGGGTTAGGCACGTAAGGCACTTATGATACTATTAGTGCCATAAATGCCAAGATTTTACTTTGGTTTTATTTTGGATTTCCGTTGGCACTTATGGCACTAAGTAATAAAGTCATTTTGACACTTATGAATACTGCCATAAGTGCCATACGTGCAACACAAATACAGAAACAACAACATCATTTAAATCCTAAATGGAACATCTAAACCCTAAATGGATAATCTAAACCTAAATGGAACATCTAAACCCCAAATGGATAATCTAAACCCTAAATGGAATATCTAAACCCTAGGGGGAAGTGTGCACTTATGGCACTTATGGCACTAATAGTGCCATAAGTGCCATACGTGCAGCACAAATACAGATCAGATCAGATCTGCCGATGGCTGAAATCGAAGGAGGCGGAGATTAGATCTGCCGATGGAGGAGGCGGCGCAACGATCAGATCAGATCCACCGCCGCCGCCTCATCAGATCAGATCCACCGCCGCTTCATCAGATCAGATCCGCCGCCGCCACCGCCTCATCCTCCGCCACCTGACCAGTCCCTCCTCCACGCCGCCGATTTCAGAGAACCTGATCTCCTCCACCGCCGCCGCCTCATCCTCTACTCCGACGAATTCTGCCCAAGCGGCGCACTGGAGAGAGAGAGAGAGGGAGATGAGAAAGAGAGAGGAGAGAGCGGCAGCCGCTGGAGAGAGAGAGAGAGAGAGAGAGAGAGAGAGAGAGGGAGGATCTCCTCCACCGCCGCCGCCTCATCCTCTACTCCGACAAATTCTGCCCAAGCGGCGCGCTGGAAAGAGAGAGAGGGAGATGAGAAAGAGAGAGGAGAGAGCGGCAGCCACTGGCCGCTGGAGATAGAGAGAGGGAGATGAGAAAGAGAGAGGAGAGAGAGAGAAGGGTAGAATAGTCATGACATACAAAAAATGGCCAAAATTTATGTTTTTTCAAATGGTGGACAAAATTTGATGTTGTATGTTGAATAGGGTCATCCGGCCCTATTGTTTCTTTCTAATATAGACTAAAGTCCTGAAGATCAAAGGACTGAAGTACTGAAGATCAAAGGACTGAAGAATTGAACACCATACTATAGACTGAAGTCCACCCGAAATAAATGTTGAATTTAATGAAGGATATGCACTGAAGTACAAGTGTTAGGGAAACACGTAAGTACACCTGAATCAATCTAAGCATTCAATGCAACTGAAGTTATGTTTCAAATAGAAACCTCGGACTGATGGTGCAAATACGGACTAAAGCTGGAGTTATGTATAACACACTCAGTGTTAACCAAAGACAAATTGAAAACTTCCAGTACAAGCCGGATAATGCATTTAATGCAAGGAAATAGTGAACCGTCCTTCAACCTGCAGAGTTTTCCTTACCGTATTACTTTACCCTGTAACACCACTCATTGCTGTAAATATCAGTCTATCTGGTATACAAAAATTCTCTTAGAGCATCTAGGCATATATTCTTCCATCATTAGCCTAGACCTTGATTACTTAAGAGCATGTTCTCAGTAATCTTAGTTGGAGATTTGATCCCCTTTTTCTACAAGAGTGAAAAGAGTGTTTGAGATAGAGAGAGTTTGAGACAGTTGTCTGAACTCAAAGTTTCTTAGCCTCCGCAAGATAGACGAGTGTTATCTTAGCAACTGCGAGTTAAGAAGGAGAAGTCCAACCCAGTGTGTTGGCTCTGAAAACGAGTGTTTTAGAATTAAGGTTTGTTGTGCACCCGCAAGCACAATCCCAGTGATTGTCAGTGTGATCGACTGACCGTGGATGTAAGAACTTATTTTCCGAACCACGTAAAATTCTCTGTGTTCTTTATTGCTTTCAGTATTTACATCTATCTACTTGTGCACAAACTCATATTCATACTGAAACTGATAAGTTGAAAAGAGAAACCCTAAAACTGACAAAGTGATTCACTAAAACGTTATTTCTTAAAAATCGTTTCCGTTCCAAGTGTTATCAATCTAACTGACAAATCTTCGGATAGTCAGTAAGATTTCTAACACTTCTCTGATTCATTAACTGAAAATACTGAAACCCTATATGAACTTTCAGTGTGTTGACGTGTTCTTCATACTAAAGTTATAATACTGAAACACTTTCAGTATCAGTCTTCGTCTTAACTGATCCTTCTCTTCACTGATCACTTCAATCAACACACTTCAGTATCAATTTAGATACTGACTTCAGTTTACGCAAAAGAATTTTAAAATAGCCTACTGGTGTATTCCGCCCCATACACCAGTTCAGTGACCCTCTGGGGCCCAACATATACTATAAGTTTAATTTTTTTGATTTTTCTCCCAATTTAATATCTCCCTAAAAAGAAGTTGCTATACTATAACCTAACACAAGAAGATTATAACTTATACATTATAATGCATTTAATAAATTCTACAATTCAAAAATTTAATATGAAAATAAAAATGTCCTTCGCAATCAAAGATTAATCCACAAGAAAATGAAAATAAATAACAAATAAATTGAAACAGTTTAGAATTTGGTGTGTTTCAATTTTCAAAGGCTGTGTAAAATTAAAATTTTATTTTTATTTTTTGTGGATAATGTTTGATTGCAAGGAAAAATTTTATTTTCATATTGAATTGTCGAATTATGGAGTTCATTAAATGTGTTATATGTAAGAGTCATGAGCTTCTTGCGTTAGGTTTTAATAGGATTTTTTTTATTAATTTAAGAAAAATTTAAATCAGGAGAAAAAATAGAAAAAATAAAATTTAGTGTATATTATTTCAAATTTCAAAAGTTATGTGTAAAATAAAAAAATTGTCCAAACTTTATGTATTTTATGACAATTTTCACTTTCGTAAATGGATGAAAATTTTTGAGCAAAAAAGAAAGTCTTTTTAAGTTGGATCATAAGATACATCAGTGTTTTTGTTCCCCGTCAATATAATTTGATTTAAAATTGGAACATAATATAGTATAATATGGTAAATTTTCTCCTGTACATTTTAATTACGGTGCGAATGGTTCGGATCAGCTTGGTTCGCCCAGTTCATCTGAGTTTGAGTTGGTCCGTTTCATTTTGTTTTTTCGCTTTTATTTTTGTCCATTCTTTCTTAGCCCACCTAAAATGTACTATCATTTTTATAATTAAAAGTATCATTTGTATACATTAAAAATATCATTTGTAATGTATCATTTAATTTGATAAAATATAATTTATTTTATAGATAATATAATTTGCGAAGTATCGATTATAAACATTAAAAGTATCATTTTCTATTATTAAAAATGTCATTTGTGATGTATTATTTATTTTATACAATGCATTATTTTGTTTTATAAAAATCATTTACGAACTATTATCATTTATTCATTTGTATTTGATAAAAGTGTTTTTTATTATTCGTAAATGTATCATTTACGTGGATCGAAAAAAATGAGTGAAGAAAAATGGCTCTAGTCAGGGCGGGCGAGCATGCACGAGTCTAGACATGGTAAAATCTATTCACTATACATCCAGATATATAGGGATATACAGAAGACCACTTCATATGGTATTATGGTGAACTCAATATTCATTAATTCCTACAAAAATGTTAGAATGTTCATTATTTCATTATATCAGAACTTACAAACACAAATACACAAAAATAAAATAAAATAAATAAAAATAAAAATATAAAATATAAAATAATCTAAATTTTTATTTAGAATATACGACAAGTGGCAAAACCAAGACATATAGTGTAGCAGTAGTACAGTCAAATTAATCAAGCAAGCAGATGTCAGTTAAATAAAGGGTTTATGTCAGGTGTTACGCTGTTCATATCTGATCAAACTTAAATCTGGCAATCTGCAATGCTTAATTACTGATTAGTCATACGTCATTAAAATTATCGTAATGCACGTCAAGCGTTAACGTAGGAAGAGTAATTTTGATAAACTTTTATTTATACTCAGCAGTTAATATTTATATATAGTGTTATTATTTCAAGACCCGCAGAGAGTAAAGTTTTAGTTTTTAGTTGAATTAATTATCTATTATGGGGCAACCAATATCATAATAGAGAAACATTCAGATTGAAAATATATGAACCCCATTCTTTTCTTTTATGAATTAACTTTTTGATACAGTGAATTCCTCTTCCAAAGGATTGCATATCTAAATGTGTGTTGGTAATATTTGAACTTTGAATGATTTCAACATAAATATTAGAAAATAAAATCGCAAATTTATAGTCCTTCATAAAATACGAAATATTGTTCTTTCTTGGTTACGCTAAGATATGTGTGCGTGTGTGTTGTAGAAATATATGCATTACTTGTATTTTGATCCATCTACTAGAATTTCTACCTCCAATTTTCTTTTTATTTTCTTGTTCCAGGAGGTGTGGGTTGATTTCTATGATGCTAAATGGTATGTTCCGTATTAAAGCAGTGTAATAATATTAAAATTTGGATTCGTTATTTTCATAATTTTGGAGTAGTTCATGATTAAAGAAGTTGTTAAAAGCTCACAACGCGCCAAATTTTAAGTAGTATCGATGAAACTTTATAGGACGAAATCAAGATCCTAGAAGTATAGTAAAAAACAACAAAGCAGAGCAAAGGGGCAAAAAACAAGACCACAGTTGAAAAAAGGAATCAATGTTGGGTGCTAATATCTGACAGGGACAGCCGTGTCGCTAATTTGGTGTATGCACACGTGGGCAACCCCAACTTCCAGAAATTTCATGTCCTTGTTCACCAGGGTTGAAATTTTCAAATCAAAACATGAATAAGTATTTCCAGAGTAGATTATAAAATATAGTAAACCGCACAACCGACTGATTTTGGCCAGCTGCGAAATAAATTTTATTGGAGGATTCTAATAATTTTTTAATAAAAAAAATGAGTCGAGTTTTAAAATAATTAATTAAAATTATACAAGAAAAACGAGAACTTCCTCTTTTTTTTTTGGAACGTCCACAAAAAAACTTCTTACCTATTTTTGGATTATACTTCACCACTTACTTTTCACTTTTCACCATTCTCAACACTAATTACAACATCTTTTCACCATTCTCAATATACTCAACAACCATTTATCACACTTAACAACTTTTATCTTAAAACTTGTGATCCTAAGAAGTTCTTTTGTGGACGGAATGAGTATACAACTTTCCTCTAAAAAAAATATACCACTCATTTATAAAAGTATCTTAAAAACTATACAATTATACATAATAAATAATATCTTCGTCTTATTATTAATGACACATATTCTATTTTGGATTGTCCCAAATTACATGACACGTTTCCATTTTGAGTTAAAATTAGGAGTTAATTAAAAACTTAATTAAAATTCATTATATCCTAACCCTAATTAAAACTTATTCACTACTCCCTCTTTCTCGATCTCTCCCTCTATATGGTCGCCGCCTCTCCTCTCTCTTCAAAATTCTTGGCGCTTGTCACTACTCTCTCCTTCACCGCGCCTACTATGCCGTTAGTGACATCTTCAGTTTCGCCGCCCTCTCAATCTCAACCCTTCTCTCCGACCACTCCAACGCCAAAGAACTCACCACTCATCCCCTCTCCAACCACCTAAACTAAGAGACGCAGCAGCGCGGTCTGTCATCGATTTGTCGCCCCCTCTGGGCATGCGTGCGTGCCTCCATTTGGAGATTTCTCCAGATCTGTCCACCACCGTCCACCCTAGGGCTGAGCAAAATCGAATCGGAACCATCAAACTGAACCGAAAATAGCGGTTTGATTCGATTTTTATGTATGAAACGATTTGGTTCGGTTTGAAATTAAAAAAATCGAACCATTTCGTTTCGGGTTCAAGTTTGAAAAAATGGTGCGATTTTCAACCCGAACCCGCCCGAATTTATTAATAAATTATTAAATATATATTTTTTAAATAAATAATTATTAAATAATTAAAAATTAAATTCATGTTTTTGGGTTTTACACTTTAGTACTTTACTCATATTAGATTATAATACTATCATCAATAATTAAATATTATTAATAAATTATTAAATATATATTTTTAAATAAATAAATAAAATAAAATGGTTTATGCCAAACCGAACCAAAAATTTACGGTTCGGTTTCGGCTATCTAAACGGTTTGGTTTGGTTTCAAATTTTATGGGCGGTTTGGGTTTGATTTTTTTGGGTACGGTTCGATTTTGAGCTGAACCGCCCGAATGCTCACCCCTAGTCCACCCCCTGCAAGTGAAACTCTAGAAACGGCAAAGCAATGGATGTGAATTTGTATAGGAAGTAGATCCCCCCGCCACTTTACCTTCCTCCTCTGAGCGAATTTTTTGTTTGAGATTGGATTCGATTTTGTTTGATATTGTGATACCCAAACACCCTGATTTTGTTTGAAATTGAATTCGATTTTGTTTGAGATTGTGATGCCCAAACACGCTGATTTTGTTTGAAATTGTTTTAGATGCCCAAGTTGATTGTTTGATATGCCCAAGCAAATTGTTTGAAATCTGTCCAATTAGGTTGTTTGAGATCGTGATGCATAAAAAAGAAGCTATATATGAAATTTTTGCCTAAAATTTTAATTAATCTATTAATGAGAAAGAGGGTCTCCTTGACGACGCCTCGAGAACAAGGAAAAAATAGCCGCATAAACTGGTATTATAAAGAATAGACAAGCGAGCGGATGAGAAAATGGTAGATATCCACAAAATAAAGGTCGAAGCAAACCCCACAGCTTTAAGGGCGATTGTAAAATTTAATTTGATTGTAAAATTTTCATTAGAAAATTATAGATAAGAAAATGTGAGAAAATATTATATTTTTCTCTCTTTTAACATATGTTTATTAGAGATGAAAAGATGAGAAAATATTAAAAAATATTTTCACATCACTACCTAAATATAACATTATCAAATATTTGAGAGAAAATAAATGAAAATAAGCTACTCACCCTTAGAATATTAATATATTTGATATATATCATATCCTTAAAATTGATTGAAACAGTTGCATATACAGGTTCGTGGACGCAAAGAGAATCCGATTGTGAATATTTTTATAACAAGTATAATTAAATCAGACAATGGCACAAAGCGGCCGAAATTGGTGGGCGAAGAAAAGAAGTACTAGTACATGGTGATCGATCAGAACGGTCGCCGATTGGTCAAATGAACAAATAGTTATTCATACCAAAATTTATCTTCCATCAGCCCATTGGTCAAATGGACAAATATTTTATTTTATTTTTGAGGAAAAAATGGACAAATATTTATTCATACCAAAATTTATCTTCCATCAGCCCATTGGTCAAATGGACAAATATTTTATTTTATTTTTGAGGAAAAAATGGACAAATATTTATTGATACTAAAATTTCTCTTACATCAGCCAAAGCGAAGGAATATCTTCTACTACAAATTAATATGTCCACGTCTGATTGAAGTATTTAAAGGGCACGCGTACGAAAAAGGAATATTTTGTATGGTCAATAATTCCGAATTATAAGCACATCATGATTAATCAAACACTTTTCAATGTCAATCACAAGTCCATGCATGTATGCATTGTTCCTAGGGTTATCACGTTTTAAATAATTTACTAGTGTATTACCGTCGAAATTCGACCGGTACATATTTTCTTGTAATTTATATATTTTATGTTATTCTTATGATAATTATATAAAATAATTTTTTATGTAAATTATTTATATAATTAATTAAATTAAATTAAATTAATAATACATTTTAAATTATATTAATGTCAACAACTTTTAGCAATTAAATTATTAATTTTGTTGAGATCATAAAAATACCCATTAATTTTCATATGAAATTTTATAAAAAGTTGACGCGTAAGAAAAAAAAAGAGTAGAAATACATATAAATTTGACATAGGTATCATATAATTCCGAACTTCTAAAAGCATAACTAATTATGAAAATAATATCGCCTGATATTTAAAAGACCATAACTGATTTATCGAACATCGTATCATTTGGAGTTTTAAGACCAACCAAGTTGTGGGCATCAGCTCGTCGCAAACTTGACAGATCACCTCTAACTTCTGAGCATCATCTTGTTTGAAACTTGAAAGAGAATCATCTCGTCTAAAACTTGAAAGAGCATCATCTCGTCTGGAGTTTTGAGCATCATCTCATCTAGAGTTTGAGAGACCATCGTCAAATATGAAATTATATTCAACCGTGACTCCAATTGTCAACTATCTAACAAACATAACTCTAACAATTTAGATATTTTATTTATATATGTAATTTTATTAGTTCAAACTCTAGAGAGAAAGGAAAGAGAAGAGTTCTTAAAGCAGTAAAAGTGAGAGCATGTGCTTTATTTCATCATCGTAGGTATTTATAGGCATTACAGTTGGGGTAAAGTAGTAAATTCGTCTGGTCATCTATTCTGCATGCTCGCCATTAAACTAATTAAGGCTATTATTAGATTATAACTTGTCAGGTCGTTGTCCCCTAATTACTGAGCTGGATTCTGTCCTCACCATCCCGCTCTGACTCTAATGACTTAGCTCTGACTCTGGATCTGGCGACTTGGCTCTGGCTCTGACTTTAATGACTTAGCTCTGGAATCTTTGCTCTGGCAGCTCTGCTCTGGAAACTTGGCTCTGGCGCTCTGCTTTGGAACCTCTGCTCTGGTTAGCTCTGGCTCTGTCAGCTCTGCTCTGGGAACTCTGCTCTGGTTAGCACTGGCTCTGGCATCTCTGCTCTGGCTAGCTCTGCTCTGGCAACGTGGCTCTGACCCTCTGCTCTGGAAGCTCTGCTCTGGTTAGCTCTGGCTCTGGCAGCTCTGCTCTGGAAGCTCTGCTATGGCAACTCTGCTCTGGAAGCTCTGCTCTGGAAGCTTTACTCTGGCAACTCAAAATGGTATTATATGGACCCAATCACCTGTAATTTACATATTCCGTCGAAAGGCTTATAACATATCTTTCACAAGTCAGAAACAAATTTTATTCAAATACGAAGCACTAAAATTACACAGCAAAAGGTTTGCTTTGCTCCCTAAACACAGCAAAAGAAGAACAAAAGTACCCTGTGTTGGCTGAAAAAACACGATGAAGCGTAAATCATTATTAACTAAGGAATTTATAGCTAAAAATCTAGGTATGCAACTAAAACTTATAAATATCAAAAAAGCGAGGATTAAAAATGTAGGTATGCAATTAACTAAGGCCTAATTTGGCGATTTGGCTCTGGCTCTGACTCTAATGACTTAGCTCTCACTCTGGATCTGGCTCTGACTTTAATGACTTAGCTCTGGAATCTCTGCTCTGGCCCTCTGCTCTGGCAGCTCTGCTCTGGAAGCTCTACTCTGTCAACTCTGCTCTGGCCGCTCTCATCTGGAAGCTCTGCTCTGTCAACTCTGCTCTAGTTAGCTCTGGCTCTGGCATCTCTCCTCTGGCAACGTGGCTCTGGCCCTCTACTCTGGAAGCTCTGTTCTGGTTAGCTCTGGCTCTGGTAGCTCTGCTCTGGAAGCTTTGCTATGGCAACTCTGTTATGGAAGCTCTGCTCTAGAAGCTTTACTCTGGCAACTCAAAATGGTATATATGGACCCAATCAACTGTAATTTACATATTCCGTCGAAAGGCTTATAACATATCTTTCACAAGTCAGAAACAAATTTTATTCAAATACGAAGCACTAAAATTACACAGCAAAAGGTTTGCTTTGCTCCCTAAACACAGCAAAAGATTAACAAAAGTACCTTGTGTTGGCTGAAAAAACACGATGCAGCGTAAATCATTATTAACTAAGGAATTTATAGCTAAAAATCTAGGTATGCAATTAAAACTTATAAATATCGGAAAAGCGAGGATTAAAAATGTAGGTATGCAATTAACTAAGGCCTAATCTGGCGATTTGGCTCTGGCTCTGACTCTAATGACTTAGCTCTGACTCTGAATCTGGCGACTTGCCTCTGGCTCTAACTTTAATGACTTAGCTCTGGAATCTCTGCTCTGGCCCTCTGCTCTGGAAGCTCTGCTCTGGTTTGCTCTGGCTCTGGCAGCTCTGCTCTGGAAGCTCTACTCTGTCAACTCTGCTCTGGCCGCTCTCCTCTGGAAGCTCTGCTCTCGCAACTCTGCTCTGGTTAGCTCTGGCTTTGGCATCTCTGCTCTGGCAACGTGGCTCTGGCCCTCTGCTCTGGAAGCTCTGTTCTGGTTAGCTCTGGCTCTGGTAGCTCTGCTCTGGAAGCTCTGCTATGGCAACTCTGTTATGAAAGCTCTGCTCTAGAAGCTTTACTCTGGCAACTCAAAATGGTATATATGGACCCAATCAACTGTAATTTACATATTCCGTCGAAAGGCTTATAACATATCTTTCACAAGTCAGAAACAAATTTTATTCAAATACGAAGCACTAAAATTACACAGCAAAAGGTTTACTTTGCTCCCTAAACACAGCAAAAGAAGAACAAAAGTACCTTGTGTTGGCTGAAAAAACACGATGCAGCGTAAATCATTATTAACGAAGGAATTTATAGCTAAAAATCTAGGTATGCAATTAAAACTTATAAATATCGGAAAAGCGAGGATTAAGAATGTAGGTATGCAATTAACTAAGGCCTAATCTGGCGATTTGGCTCTGGCTCTGACTCTAACGGCTTAGCTCTGACTCTGGATCTGGCGACTTGGCTTTGGCTCTGACTTTAATGACTTAGCTCTGGAATCTCTGCTCTGGAAGCTCTGCTCTGGCAACTTGGCTCTGGCCCTCTGCTCTGGCTCTGACAGCTCTGCTCTGGAAGCTCTGCTATGTCAACTCTGCTCTGACAGCTCTCCTCTGGAAGCTTTGTTCGGGCAACTCTGCTCTGGCTAGCTTTTGCTCTGGCATCTCTGCTCTGGCAGCTCTGCTCTGGCATTTCTACTCTGGCATCTTGGCTCTGGCCCTCTGCTCTGGAAGCTCTGCTCTGGCAACTCTGCTAAAAATCTAGGTTATAAGTTTCCATTGTTAAAATTCTTTCCAAAATTTGTTCTTTCTAAAATAATAATCATTCTATATTTAAAATAGTGAAACGTGTTATTAAATTAGGAAACTAATTTAATACTTACCATAGGTGTGTAGGAAGAATCACGACAGATTCGGAAATGAAGGTATCAAAACAGAGAAGTGGTCGGTGGGGTGGGGTCGACGGCATGGTGGACGAACTCCAGGGCTCAGCGGCGGACGAACCGCAAGCTCAACGGCGACTATTTCGCCGGAGTCTAGAAGAAGGAACGACAACGGGTTATAGGAAAAAGAAATCTTAGGGCTCTTGTATTAATTGCTTCGAATGGAGAATTCTCATGGGTTTAAGAAGTGGAAACAAAATCGAACTAATTAAGGAATGGAAGAGGGAGTCAGAGATGAGGCGGTGCAACGCCGCCCTTAGGACGGCGGCGATGCCGGAATTTAGAGGGAGAAAGAGGCGGGCAGTTTAAGGGGGGAATTAGGGCTCGATTTGAGTGTGCAATCGACTTTAGAGAGAGAAAAAGATTGAGAGAAGAGAGAGACAGTGAAGGGGGAGACGACGCCGACCGGATTCAGGGACGACGGCGATGGGGTGAGGAAGAGGGAGGCGTGAGGAAGAGAGAGGCGCGACTTTTGTTTTAAAAGTGAGAATGAGAATATATAGATTAGATTCTCAAATGCCACGTTGGAGATTGAGATTGAAAAGAAAGAATTTGAGGCCTGTCACGTAGCCTAAAGTCTAATCGTATTATAGAATATATTATTATTATTATTATTATTATTATTATTATTATTATTATTATTATTATTATTATTATTATTATTATTATTATTATTATTATTATTATTATTATAGTAATGGACGAACAGAAACAAATAAAGTTTGCAGAAATGAAAAATATATTTTTCTTCCCTATATAAATAAAATGTATGGATTTATTTTATAAAAAAATAAAAAATAAAATTTTAATTATTTTGATAAACATAAAATAAGATTTTGTTTTAAATTAATCAGTTTATAGAATTTGTGCCTTATTATGCAAACATGTAAATCAATGACCGGACCCATTTATAATTTACATATACGTGCATGTCTCAATTCAAACTTAATTTAAAATTAATTTTATTGAAAATTAAGAATATAAATATTATATATATATATATATACACACACACACACAATATAATATATTGCAAGATATACATATAATATGTACGGTATTGAGAAATATAAAATTAATAACAAATATACATCTAATCACTAACATTCAATTAAAATAATTTATCGTATATAGATTATAATTTTTTTCTTATCAGACATATAAATCTAATTTTTATCTAGAAAAAATAAATAATAAAATTTATTAATTTAGATTATATGTAATGTTAATTAATTAATAAATGATGAAGATTATATATGGTAAATTTTGAAATGGTGAGATTTTAGATATGCCACATAGATTAAGGCTTAATCCTATTATATAATAGATTAATCGAATCGAAATTCTCGAGTTGAAGTATCCAATAACTAAAATTTTTTATTATTGGATCGATTTCGGTTATTATTTTATAAAAAAAAATCAGGTATCGGTTAACCCGATAATCGATTTGGTTAACCGAATAACCAAAAATTATTTAATTATATATATATATATATATATATATTATATTTTAATTATTAATTAAAAAAATCGGTTTTTATCTAAAATAAAATTATGTTATATTTAAAGTATGAGAATGAGTTTTAGTTTAGTAGATAAGTTGTTCTGTGTATTTTTTGGAGACCAGGGTCCAAAACCTCTAACTAACAAAATTATTGTGAGTTTTAATTTTTTAAATGAGTATTCAGATACCCAAATATTGGGTAACTGAACACATAAAACGGTTCAGGAACGGTTAGTGAAATATGACATATTTCGAGTTCGGGTAACCCAAAATTTGGGTACGGGTAACCGAACCCGAACCGATCGACAACGCTAATTGTTCCCATCCAAAATATTTGGCATTGCTTTTCATTTCATACTTATAAATGTGCTCTTTCTTATTGAAAAATAAACACAATATTTTAATTTCATCTAAAATTCTCACTTCATTAAATAATAATAACACATGAAATTGAATATTCTCTTCGTCCCAAAAAAATAATTCATTTTTGCTATTTTGTTACATTCACGAAAAATAGTCTCTTTATATTTATAGACACTACCTCACAATAAACCAATACATATTACTTTCAATATATCAACTTATTTACTTATTTTATCACATATAACTCATTAAGACAAGTCTCAATCTCCACTCATAATATAATTAATTAATTTTCATTTAATACTATTTTCAAATAAATCTATTTCTTTATCCATAATATATTTAATTATTTTTGTTAATATTTGTATTATTTCCTAAAAGATTAATGAAATGAGGGACATATCTGATAAGTACTAAAAGTGGAAACTACAGTTTTATTAAGAAAGTTGAACGTGTATGGAAAGTTTATAAAACTCCTCGGATCTGTGAGTTATTTTAAAAAATGGAAAGTTTCCTAGTTGATTTTAGAAATGGAACTCCATCCCGCTACGTTACGAGAAGTCCATCTTTTTTTTTTCTTTTAAATAAGTAAATAAAGAAATTTAAAAGTTGCACGATTGAGGATTCGAATTCAAACTTTCAGGTCTTGAGCTAACACACACATTAAAAAGAGAGTTCTCAATTTTACATTAATTTGAATGACAATTTTGTAAATTATAAAAAAAATTATAGTCATTTATGAAAAAAAAAATCAAATAACTATATTTATCAAATTGGCCGTCAATTACCATTCATTAATTATGTAAAAAAAAAAAAAAAACAGTTTATCACTGCCATTAGCCAAGTAACTATCATGAACTTTCTTTGTAGGGACCACTACAATCTTCCATGGTACTTATTTCCATGTAAATACATGGCTAAATATAAGACACAAATTATAAAATGGGTTAATTATAGTTTATGGCCCGAATTTTTGAGCCATTTGTAAATATGGCCCGAACTTTAAAAAATACAAAAAGATAGCCTGAACTTTGAATTAATTTATAAAAATGACCCGAACTTTAAAAATACAAAAAAATGACATGAACTTTGTAGTCATTTGGAAAAATGGCCTGAACTTTAAAGTCATTTGTAAAAATGACATGAACTTTAAAAAATACAAAAAAATGACATGAACTTTGAAGTCATTTGTACAATAGCCAAACTTTAAAGTCATTTGTAAAAATAACACGGATTTAAAAAAAATACAAAAATAATTTGAATTTTGAAAATTTGTAAAAATTTGTGAACTTAAAAAAAATACAAAAAATAATTTGAATTATGAAGATTTGTAAAAATGACCTGAATTTTAAAAAATCTAAATTGGCTCGATCTTTCATAAATACAAAATCTAAAATGACCTGAAAAGTATGTGAAAATTCTCTATCTGTGCATAATATGAATTTTATGTACTTAAAGTTTAAAAAATTCGTGTTGTCAATAATATTTTACGAGAGAAAAATTATTTGTACGAGATTAAAATTCTTATGATAAGAGCATCAATTATCATACTTTATTATAAATATTCCAAGTAAATTTATAATTTTCATACAATTTTCACGTCAATGTCGGACTTTCCAAGTTGTCATAATTTGATTCAGAAAGTGTAAGCTCATGCCATTTTGATACATTTGATAAAAATTGAGTCATTTTATGTATTAATAAAGTTCGTGCCGTTTTTACAAACGACTTCAAAGTTCATGCCATTTTTTTGTATTTTTTAAAGTTAATGTCATTTTTACAAATGACTCCAAAGTTCAGGCCATTTTTACAAAGATTTCAAAGTTCAGGCTATTTTTTATATTTTTCAAAGTTCAGGCCATTTTTGCAAATGATTTCAAAGTTTAGGCTATTTTTTTATATTTTTTAAAGTTTGGGCCATATGTACAAATGACTCCAAAGTTCGGGCCATAAACTACAATTAACCCTTATAAAATTAAATATGGGTAAATTTTAATAGATTTAATGGTTGGTTTGAAGTTATATATTTTATCAAAATTCAAAAAATTTATAATTTTAGATTTCTTACACGATTACACAATTCATATCATTTTAAGTTCCTTGCATACCCTTAATATATATATATATATATATATATATATATATATATAATTTTAAATTTTAAAAATATAAATATTTCGTGCATCGCATGAATGGCAAATCTAGTATGATTTTAAAAAATGGAAATTTTCCTAATTGCTTTTAAAAATGGAAATCCATCCCACTATATCATGAGTTGTTCCGGTTTTAACATAAAAAATCACATGAAATTTCGGTTTAACTTTCTCGATTGAGTTAATAAATATAAAAATATTCAAGATCAATATCATTTTCATAATTCCTCGAAAAATAAATACCGTCTTTATAAATAAGAGTTTAATCCAAATAAAGTAAGGCGACTTTTACTTTACATCAATGATAAGATGTATGATAGAGTATTTGTATCCTCAATAGTAAGATTTCTCAAATCCCACCATTTCAATGAGATAAAAATCAAGCAAACATAGCTTAAATGATAGAAATAATCAAGGCTGTAGGGATATCCCAAAGTTTCAATCCATCAAAATAAACAAGGGATTAATCTTAATATCTTTATCTATTAATGCTAAATTTTCAAAGTAAACGCCCCCCTAAGAATGTTAGAAAATGCGGCATACGTATTCCGCGATTGCAACTCGATAAAATGAAGTAAAGAAGGAAAGAAGAGACAATATGGACTCCAACAAATAATACTAAGGAAGTAGAACCAACAAATGAAATATAAAATGAAAGAACGAGTGCCAACCAACAAACCAACATATATACTAAAGAACTAAGACCTACAAACATCCTACAAGCTAGTTGAGGAGACATTTTTTCGCAAGACAATTTACGCCCGAGATAGAGCACATGGTTGATTTATGCTTAAATTGCTCTACTTTTAAGGGTTTGTATGTGCGTGTTTTAAGATAATCTTCTGGAAATTGGTGCGTTTTATGGTGTATTTTATGCTTTGCAGGAGATTTAGGCTTTCGAGATGGAAGAATGCAATTTTGGAGAATGTTGGATGAATTTGGCGTTTTCTAGGTGTTCTGGTCTCCAGAGCAGAGGAATTGACATCTCCAGTGCAGAGAAATCACCATTCCTCTGGCGTCAGAGAAATCAAAGTTCCAGTGCAGCGAAATCAAGAAGCCAGAGCAGAGGAATCACCATTCCTCTGCAGAGAAGCGCCAGCATCAGAGAAGTAAAGCCCAGCGCTCATTAGTCGGAACAGAGAAATGAGTCAGAGCAGAGAAATCAAGGATACAGAGCAGAGAAATAGCCATTTCTCTGGCGCGACCCATTTCTCTGGCGAGGTCAGAGAAATCCTCCGTTCCTCTGGCGAGAGCTGCGAATTCGGCAAGAGTGGGAGTATTTTCCAGAGCGCGCATCCAGCTGGAAAGTTGCCTTATTTTACACGATTCTATTACCTTTAGAATTCTACTTTGCATGGCAACTTCCATGGTGATCCAAGGAAATCTGAAAACTATAAATAGGTCCTCTTTTGACCTATTGAAGGAGACCGAGCACCCGAACATTCATATTTCAGTTTTATAGCTTTAGAATTGTATTGTTTTCCAGTTTTCAAGGCTTGGATCAAGATTGAAGATTCAAGTCGCTACTTCAGTTTTCATTCGGTTTTTATACAATTTAGTTTTTATAATTGCTTTCTTCTTAATTATGTTTATGTTTTATTTCATTATGTCTGGCTAGTTTCCTTTAGCTGATTCTAGGGTTTGTAAATAGTTGATTGAATTTATGTGATTTATTTGTTAATACCTTTGTGTCTTCCAGTTTATGATTCATAATTCCTGGTGCTTGATTTCTTGTGAATTATCTGATCAATAGTTTGCATGTGTAGCTATTCGGTTTGAGACCTAGCGGAGATAACTATTTAGCGGATTCAGGAATGTATGATATGATTTTAACCTTCAGACCTAGAGGAGATAGGTGGATCATAGGGAGCTATTCTTAGGAGCTATTGGGAGTTAGTAGATTTTCTTGAGACCTAACGGAGATAGATAATTTACTAATCTACGATCGTTGTTGCTCTAGCGAGAGTGATTGATTAATTAAGTGATCTCTCATCATAACTGGATTAAACTGGTACATAAGATTAATAGATTAATTGCATAGATTTAGTTAATGAATTTACTGCCCTAGGATCAGTTGTTTTTCCTTATTTAATTTTTCTACGTGCTTTTATTTATTGCTATTTGCATTTTAGTTCAAGTAAATCAATCTCTACTTTTGTTTTGCCTGTTTACTGTTAGTGTCTGTTTAGGAAATAGATAGAGAAATTTTGTTTTACAGTCTCTGTGGATACGATACTCGATTGCTACGTTTGTGCTACAATTGCACCGTGTTAGTTGCGGTATTTTGTTGCTAATAATTTAGTGATCAACTTTTTGGCGCCGTTGCCGGGGACTGATTAGAAGTTTCTTTAATATTTCCGATAGGACTTAGTAGTATTTCAGGCGTTTACTGTTTCTTTTTATTTTAATTTTTCTAATTCTCATTTTTTTTCAGGCACTGCATACGATGGCTACTCCTGAGCAGATCCAAATTCAAATGCGAGCTCTGCAAGAGCAATTGAAGAAGCTGATTGATAAAACGGAGGTTGAAGAGGCTCAGAAGCAACCAGCCATAAATGAAGCATTCATACCACAGTATGTGTACCAGGAGCCCCCACGAGTGAACGTAAACAACTTTGAGCTGAAAACGGGTTTGATCGCGATGGTCCAACAGAGCCAATATGGTGGACAAGCGATCGAAGACCCTAATGCGCACCTGGCGCATTTCCTGGAGCTGTGTAGCACGGTGAAGATGAATGGTGTCCCTGATGACATTATCCGTCTTCGTCTTTTTCCATTCTCACTGCGGGATAAGGTGAAGTCGTGGTATCATACGCTACAGCTGGGAGAGAATATTATGTGGGAGGACTTAGCTCATGCGTTCCTACGCAAGTTTCATCCGCCTGGCCTTACATTGAAATTGAAGATGGACATCGTGCAGTTTCAACAGTACGAAGGAGAAAAGCTAGCGGAAACTTGGGAGCGGTATCAGGAGAAGCTCAGAAAGTGCCCTGGCCATGGATTTGATGAGGGCACACTCGTGATAATGTTCTATAATGCCTGTGGGGAGCGTACAAGGATGCACATGGACACAGCTGCAGGTGGCTCCCTACTCCAGAAAAGCAGTTCTGACGCATGGAACATTATTGATAGTATGGCTTCTACGAGCTACCAATGGCCATCTGAGCGAATTCAATTGAAGAAGGTTGCAGCTGCGTCAAGTTCTGATCCTATTGCAGCAATGGTGACTCAACAAGCAGCGATGGCCACACAGCAGACAGCGATGGCTACACAGCTGGCAGAGTTGACTACAAAACTTGGTGAGTTTAATGTTGGACGTCCTGAGCAAGCTGTGATAGACCCATCAGGCATGGAAAACGTCAATTATATCAATGGCAGAAATTATGGGAATTTTCAGCAAGGACAGCCAGGAGTATATAGCAGAGGTCAACAATTTCAGCAGGGTCAGCAGCAGTTCCAGCCAGGAGCACGCCCGCATCCTAACCTTTCTTACGAAAATCCGAACAATGCTTTGCAGCCTCCACCTGGATTTTCTGTGTCTAGCGGAGGAGTTATAAACGAGCCGAAGAAAGTAACACTGGAGGATATGATGCAGCAGATGTTAACAGAGATGTCTAGTATGAAGACAACTGTTAATACAAGGATGACTAATTTGGAGTCTCAAGTGGGTCATATTGGAAATAATTTTTCAGCACTGTCCAAGCAAGTGCAGATGTTGGAGACTCAAGTTGGTCAGATTGCCAACCAAGCAGCTACGCAGCACAAGTCGGGCCAATTCCCGAGCAACACTATTGTCAATCCAAAGGGCAAATGCAATGCTATTTTCGATGGCACTCTGTCTCCAAAAGACAGGAGGATGAGCAAGGAGAACGAACAACCAAGTGAGGAACCATACAAATCTCCTATTCCACTTAGGGAGTACATCCCAAAAGCTCCATTCCCCCGTAGTCTGATGAAGAGGGAGGTGCTTGAAGAGCAATGTGCTGTGAAGCCGAGCAAAAAGTGTAACGCAATTCAATTGAGAAGCGGGACAGAGCAGCGGGATCATCCAGAGTAGCGGGACGGCAAGGATGCCAAGGAAATCAAGCTGGAGATCTCCCATTGCAAGAATGAGAAAAAAGTTGTCAATCCTGAGGAGATAGAGCATAGATGTATAGTGGATGAACTAGAGAGACTACTTGAAGAATCGGACCGACGTGCATAGCCTCAAATTCTCTCGCAATTGCAGGATCCCAAGGATAAAGAAGAAAAAGCAATTGTTCACACCAAGAAGATGGGGGATGAGGATAAGAAAATCTCGCAGGCGAAAGCTGTGTGCACTGAGCTGCCAATGATGCTACTTTCGAAGAAGAAAGATCCGGGTAGTTTCACCATTGAGTGCGAGATTGGAGGAGAGCTCTTTCCCGAGGCTCTTTGCGATTTTGGGGCTAGTGTCAATGTGATGCCCATCTCTGTTTTCAAGCGGTTGAGAATTGGAGATCTCAAGCCGACCTCGATGGAGATTCAAATGACGGATAGATCAAGAGTGAAGCCGAGAGGAAAGCTTGAAGACATCTTTGTAAAGGTTGACAAGCTCATCTTCCCTACGGATTTCTTGGTCCTCGATATTCCTGATGATGCAAATCCGCCGTTGATTCTTGGTCTATCATTCTTAGCTACGGGGAAGGCTATGATAGATGTGCCCAATGGAAGCGTCGTCTTTCACGCAGCTGATGCACATGAGTCTTCTGTCTCTGTTCGTGTTAGGCAGTCTGTCACGCCCGCTGCGTTTGATGTTCATTGAGACCATGAGGTATCGTCGAGCTCTAGACGTTAAATTAAGCACTTGTTGGGAGGTAACCCAACTGTTTTTCTTTGTTTTATTTTTCGTTCTTTTAGTGTAGTTTTGTTTCGTTTTGTTTCTTTTTATTTTGTTGCTTTGTTTGTTTTTTTAGTGCGGTGTTGAGCTTGGAAGTTGCGAGATCTCGCGCTTTGTTCATACCACCGCCGTGGAACGGGTGTTTCTCTGCCAGATTTCTGGAGGTCTTCATGTTTCAGCGCAGCCGCTCTCTTCGCTGCCCTGTCCAACCCAGCGCAGCCACTCACTTCACTGCCCTACCCAGCGCCGCCACTCTCTACTCTGCCCAAGGTCACAAACCTCATTTCGCCGTCTCTCACGATGGTTCAGTTTTTCAATGCCGATAATCAGGGACGTTTTCTACACTCTTCTTATTTCTTTTATGCCCTGAGGACATGACATGCTTTAAGTGTGGGGGGGTGTTTTGTTGCTTATAATTTTCAAAAATTTGGGTGTGATCAATCTTTCTACGCTTAGTTTTTGGTCTCGAATCTTGCTAATTTTTATGAATGTGTGGAAGAGAAGATGGTTTTCGATGTGCATTTCGGGTTTGTGTTTATTTGGTGGTTATTCTTATTTTACTTTTAATATATGTTTCTTGATTGTGCAAAGAATTATGAGTTTTGTTGCAACACTTATATAAGTTAGTAAAACGTGATTTGTCCGGTAGATGCTAAAAGGAGTGTTGTCATTGTGATTGCCTACGATCATATCTTATCTGTGAAAAATGAAAAAAAAAGTTGGACGAATTGCCAACTCTGAAATTGCCAGCTCTGAAACATCTGGCCTGTTCTGAAAAAGTGGCAGCTCTGAGTCTCTGCTCCTCTAGTCTAACTAATGAGCATGGGAAACCACGTGAAAAGACTTTGGATTACATCCAAATGGTTTTATTTCATGAATTATGGCTCAACTGTCAAAAATTCTAAGCACACAAAGTGTGAAAAATGGTGATATTGATTATAAAGGCGATCACATTAGGGAATTCACTTCTAGCGGAGAATTGGGTCTGATCGAATTACTTGCATTACTCTTTTGTTGCTTCTTAAACTTTGAGTTACTTGCATGACCGAGAGATGTGTGTTGATTGTAAAGTGTAGAATTGACTTTGTGAATGTTTGTATGGAAATTATCATTGTTGAAATCAATCTCTTCCTAGGATTCATATAGATTTTGCTTGAGGACAAGCAAAAGGCTAAGTGTGGGGGAGTTGATTTATGCTTAAATTGCTCTATTTTTAAGGGTTTGTATGTGCGTGTTTTAAGATAATCTTCTGGAAATTGGTGCGTTTTATGGTGTATTTTATGCTTTGCAGGAGATTTAGGCTTTCGAGATGGAAGAATGCAATTTTGGAGAATGTTGGATGAATTTGGCGTTTTCTAGGTGTTCTGGTCTCCAGAGCAGAGGAATTGACATCTCCAGTGCAGAGAAATCACCATTCCTCTGGCGTCAGAGAAATCAAAGTTCCAGTGCAGCGAAATCAAGAAGCCAGAGCAGAGGAATCACCATTCCTCTGCAGAGAAGCGCCAGCATCAGAGAAGTAAAGCCCAGCGCTCATTAGTCGGAACAGAGAAATGAGTCAGAGCAGAGAAATCAAGGATACAGAGCAGAGAAATAGCCATTTCTCTGGCGCGACCC
Organism: Salvia miltiorrhiza; assembly: GCF_028751815.1. Classification (NCBI taxonomy): domain Eukaryota; kingdom Viridiplantae; phylum Streptophyta; class Magnoliopsida; order Lamiales; family Lamiaceae; genus Salvia; species Salvia miltiorrhiza. Next base: position 33,505,509 of record NC_080392.1, on the reverse strand, counting down.
ATTTCTCTGGCGAGGTCAGAGAAATCCTCCGTTCCTCTGGCGAGAGCTGCGAATTCGGCAAGAGTGGGAGTATTTTCCAGAGCGCGCATCCAGCTGGAAAGTTGCCTTATTTTACACGATTCTATTACCTTTAGAATTCTACTTTGCATGGAAACTTCCATGGTGATCCAAGGAAATCTGAAAACTATAAATAGGTCCTCTTTTGACCTATTGAAGGAGACCGAGCACCCGAACATTCATATTTCAGTTTTATAGCTTTAGAATTGTATTGTTTTCCAGTTTTCAAGGCTTGGATCAAGATTGAAGATTCAAGTCGCTACTTCAGTTTTCATTCGGTTTTTATACAATTTAGTTTTTATAATTGCTTTCTTCTTAATTATGTTTATGTTTTATTTCATTATGTCTGGCTAGTTTCCTTTAGCTGATTCTAGGGTTTGTAAATAGTTGATTGAATTTATGTGATTTATTTGTTAATACCTTTGTGCCTTCTAGTTTATGATTCATAATTCCTGGTGCTTGATTTCTTGTGAATTATCTGATCAATAGTTTGCATGTGTAGCTATTCGGTTTGAGACATAGCGGAGATAACTGTTTAGCGGATTCAGGAATGTATGATATGATTTTAACCTTGAGACCTAGCGGAGATAGATGGATCATAGGGAGCTATTCTTAGGAGCTATTGGGAGTTAGTAGATTTTCTTGAGACCTAACGGAGATAGATAATTTACTAATCTACGATCGTTGCTGCTCTAGCGAGAGTGATTGATTAATTAAGTGATCTCTCATCATAACTGGATTAAACTGGTACATAGGATTAATAGATTAATTGCATAGATTTAGTTAATGAATTTACTGCCCTAGGATCAGTTGTTTTTCCTTATTTAATTTTTCTACGTGCTTTTATTTATTGCTATTTGCGTTTTAGTTCAAGTAAATCAATCTCTACTTTTGTTTTGCCTGTTTACTGTTAGTGTCTGTTTAGGAAATAGATAGAGTAATTTCATTTTACAGTCTCTGTGGATACGATACTCGATTGCTACGTTTGTGCTACAATTGCACCGTGTTAGTTGCGGTATTTTGTTGCTAATAATTTAGTGATCATTGGTATTAATATCCCTAAAGATAAAACGACCTGCGTCTCTATGATATTAGCACTAAAATCGGACGAGCGCTGATGATCTCAATGGAATGTTGGGAACTGAGCATAATATGCAACTATATCCAAAATTTGAACGCATAATTTCATGTGTTTGGATGTGTTTTTAAGTGTCTTGGATAAACCTACAAATGCAGCTATATATAACCATTTTGGAGGGACTTGTACAAGCACAACATTAACAGATACTATGAATGGGGCCATCAATTCTCGACGATTACACAACTAGAAGGTCATCAGGCTGCTGATAGACCAAAAGTCTCATGTGTGCTGGACAAACTCGGTCTCAATGTGGTACCCGTATCACTATACATATCAGGACTCGTACCAATACTCGTACTAATCATATCGCTTCTATAATACACCATTTCTCATTCACCGAGAACTGGTTTATGAGATAATGAAATATTACACAATTCAATCAGGCCCAAAATCTTTTACGATTTTGCCTTTCTTGATACGTATTGGTTCCACCTAAATAGGTTGAGAACTAATATTGTCGTCATATCTTTTTTATTTTTTCATAGAACTAGTACCAACCGTATCAATATTCTTATTCTTGTAAGTAAATACACTCTCAATTAATAGTGCATTCCTTGACTCAATGATAGTACTAGTGCTCACTTCGGGTACTTGCTAGTAGGGATGTCAATCTAGCCTGAAATCTGTGGGCGATGGTGTAACACCCCGCCCATTTATATTAAGTTTAGAATAATTTCTGAACTTAGATTTAAGATGATTCACGCCGGATTAAGAAAAAGAAATTTTTTTAATTCCAACAAAAATGATTTACAAAAGCATTTGTAAATTTAGTAATTAAATTTATATGCATTGCATATTTATTTAATTAAGCATTCAAGCATTTTAGGTGTGTTGAGATTTATTTCATGTTGGGCCTTATGTTTTATTCACATTTGAGTGCATAAATGAAATCCTAACCCATCATCTTCCATCAAAGCCCAACCCACCTCTTTCCTTGATATTCTCGACCACCACCACCGCCTCACTGTTCTCTCTCTCTTCAATATATATATCTCCTTCGCTGCACTCCGATCTTTCTCTTCTCATTCACTCACTTCTCTCTCGTTTTCTCCCGGACTGAGCTTAGAACACTGAACTCCAAGAACAGCAGCCAACGATTCACCCAGCAAATCCAAGCCAAGGTTTCACCTTTAAACTCCCCTGCTTCTTTACTTCACTTTTCGTCCAATAATTCAAAATGCATGTTCATGTATTTGTGTGTTTATATGTGTTTTAGCTTCATAACTGTTAAATGAATAAGGAAAGGTAGAGTCATGAACTGTGCTGCTTTAGTTTCAAGTCTTGAGCATGGTTTTTATGGAGTTGGTTGTGTGGGTTGAATGGTGGCTAAATAGGAGTTTTGGATGAGAGTCGAGAGTAGATGAGAGTTGAGGGGGGGAGGCCGTGGTTGCTGCGGTCGCCGGAAACAGAGAGAGGTACAGGCGCTTCGCCGTTGCCAAGGAGATGATCGGTGAGGTGTTCAGAGGTTGGGGGTGAAGAGCAGAGCAGAGAGATGAGGGCAGAGAGATTAGGGCAGAGAGATGAGGGCAGAGAGATGAGGGCAGAGCATGAGAGCAGAGCAGGGAGATGGGAACGAACCCGCTGGAACGCCAGAGCTGGAACGAACCCGCTGGAACGCCCCGAGCTGTAGGGCAGAGCTGGGATAGCCAGAGCTGGTAGAGACCAGAGCTGATTAACGTAACCGAGCAGAACAGATGTAGAACTCTTGTGCACATTTTAGTAAACACTTTTTATGCTTAATTATGAAATGAGTCATGCATTGCATCACGTTTTAATTGGTTTTATTTATAATTCCAATTACAAAAGAAAGATGAGTAAGAATATTGTTGGTGTTTTTAACTCAAGAGAAATGTTTTCAATTATTTATTCTTTAAATTTTGAAAATCCGGCTAAGTGAATCATAGAATGTTAAGCACTTTACCATGACTTGAGTTTAGATTTAAAAGACCTATTAAGAATAGATTTCTTGTAGGCTTTGAACGTCAGGAGGATTAGCACTGCTATTCCGATTCAGAGTTAAGATTTAACGACAGGCATTGCCTAATCAGGTGGGCTTATTTTCCAAATGTATGATTTAGCTATTGAGCTTAAATGTTTCAATGAAATGAAAACTGTTTATCCGATAAAATATTTTGTGAACTCTGCTCTGTTTAAGGCTCGCAACAACGAATCAATTGAGGTTCTCTTATGACCTAAAACGTTATTTGAGAATTGTGTACACCTATTAGCTGACTCGATGGGTTGATCTCCATTCGGGCACTAATCATGTATGAGGCGTTATATTATAAAATGGGAACTTGACTGGGTTACGCCCTCAGTTCAAGTAAGAAGCAGTAATGGATCCGTCGGTGGCTAAAAGGTCCGGGATCAGAAGCGAGTAACGGAAAGGGAGTGTGACAATTGCGCGCAATATTATAAAATGTTTTAACATGTTTAGAAGTTATTTAAATTTAAAATCTTCTAAGTCATGTCAAGTATAATTGGATAAACTGCTTTTATGATTACGAAATGTTTATAAAAATGCTAGCCCACTAAGTACATTAGTACTTAGCCCAAAATTACTTTCAAATGTTTTCAGGTTAATTGGTCGGTGCTGACGGGGCAGAGCTGAGGCTAGGGTTCAACTCTGTATTTTGTCTTCCGCTGTTGCACTAGCTCTTTTGTCTCTTGTTTCTCTAAACATAAGACCTTTATGTAAATTCTGAATTATGTTTCTTATCGAGCTTTGACTCTCAACTTATATATATATTTTGTTGAGCCGAGACTATTATTTCACAAGTATTTCATTCTAAATATGGGTTATCAGAAGCATGACACTAAACTTGTGATCTAAAGGGGACTAGCCCGACTTGTTATTTTATTCGGGTTTTAACAAGGTTTTTCCTTGTTTATTTCTATGATTTTAGTCGCACCTCGATTATATTTATTCATTCAAGAATTGGGGTGTGACAGATGGGCTGGTCTGATTAGCCCGCCAATCCGAGAGGGTTATGACTGAACATTTTCAACTTGATAAAATTGCAACCTGAATAACCTGTAACCGAATAGTCTGACACACAATTGGGATGTCCCGAAAATAACTCGAAACCCAATAAGGCTGACCTGAAAATAATATGTTCGCTTGATTATATGAAAATTTTCTTGTTATTTGATTTTCAATTTCATTACTTTTCTTATGAAAATTAGTATAATAAGATATTTTTTTCCAAAATTTTGTGAAATGTATTTTGATTCAATATAAGAAAGTTATACTCATCATTTCACTTCTCTGTATTTTTAATTTAATACTTAACATAAAATATTTAGATATAAAAATAAAAAATGATACTCCTTTTGTCCCATAACAAGCGTCCCATTTTGTTTCGACACTCGATAGGACTAGCCCGAAATCCGGTGGATTTACTTGATTGACATTCCTACTTGTAAGCTGTGAACAAGGAAATGACATGCACTACTATTATGTCCATAGCCTGTACATACAATCGACAATTTTAGGGTCAATTGCAACTTGGTTAAGTAAAGGTACTTCTACCTTATCCGAACACTCCCACAGTTTGACGTAGTTATACGATGTTTACATCTATTCTGTATCTCATATATAATCACATCTCTATTTTTAACTGGGATTTTGTTCACGATATAATTGGCCATCAAAAAAGCATCTCCCCTGATGTTTTATGGTAATCTTGAACTGATCAACAATGCATTCACCATTTCTTTCAACGTTCTATTTTTATGTTTTGCAACGTCGTTAGACAAAGGTGAATACGAAGTCGTCGTTTAATAAATTATGCCACTTTCGTTTCAAAACTCCTCAAACGACACTACATACTCGCCTCCATCTATCACTCTAAACAATCTTGATTTTTAGATCAAGTTGATTTTCGGCTTGTGCTTTAAATTTCTTAAAAGCTTCAATTGCCTCATCTTTACATTTCAAAGGGTAAACTTGACAATACATTTATGGTTTCGTCGATAAACGTAATGAAATATTTATTTCCACTTAGTTTGCACAAATTTCAAGTCATACACATCAGTGTGTATCAACTCGAGAGGTTTAGTGTTCATTTTCACGAAGTGAAACGACAACTTAACTATTTAAGCTTCAACACCGCGATCATCTCTGCTAGCGGTGGGCTCGCCGGAGGCGAGGCAAACGAGACCCCCTCGGCTACCCTCCCCCTCCTCCAGTGGAGGTATGGTTGTTTACAACGCCCTAGGGCTTGGGGGTCGTCGACGGCATCGAGGAAGCACGGTGTGAAACTGGAGTGGAGGCGAGCGAAGTGATGTCGCCAGTCGATTTCTCTCCTGTGTACTTCCTTTGGAAGACGACCACAGAGGAGTGGGCCGAGTGTGTTGCCATAGCCGAAATAGAGTGCAATGCAATGTTCAAAGAACAGGGTTTGAGCTTAAAAAGTGATGAGGTGGTGTCGTTCAGATATAATTAGTGTGGTGCTCTGATTTGGTGGTGCTATGATTTGTTGGTAGTGCTCTGATTTAATTGGTTCTTTGCTCTGAATTGGTGGTGCTTTGATTTTGTTTTTGGCAAAAACTGTAATTTGAATGTCAAATGTAATCTACGACCGTTATTTTGATTAAAATTATTTCAGTCTGAATTTGCTAAAAAATGGTAATCTGTCTTTCATTAAATTATGTTGAGTGTTTTTTTGGAATTTCGTGTATTTCAGAATTTTGATTATTTAAATATTGATTTAATTAATCATATATAATTAAATAATCATAATAAAATCAAAACAAATTATGAGTTAAAATTGTAAAAATAAAAGGAAAAACAATAAACATAACTAAAGCAACAAGTAATCACTTATGCACTTTATTAGCAAATATACTTAAATCACCACACTCTCGTTAAAACCCGTGCCGAAAAGAAGTTGCTCATGCTTCGCGGGACGGAGGCTCCATCCCGCGAAACTTGAGCAATTTCTTTTGGGCATGAATTTTAAGGAGTTACTTAGTGTGTTAAATATGGTATGTGAAAAAGTGAAAATGTGAATAAAGAGAAAATTTTTTGTCATATAAAGAAAGTGTTCAAATTTCGCGGGACAACCCTAAAAGAAATATTGCTTAAATTTCGCGGGACGGATGAAGTATTATTTAACTCTTCTTGTATTAGCATATTCAATATCCATGATCAATATAACATAAATTTATTTATATATATATATATATATATATATATATATATATAGGGGAGGGCTAGGGTGAAAACACCCCTTAGTGTATAAAATAGGAATGATTTAAGACCATTGATCTTGATGAATTAATGGCTCAGATTTGTTTTTATTGTGCATCCGGGATTCATAAACATTGTGCATTCAATTCGTACATTTTCATTTGTAAAGGACACAATGGGCATTTAAATTGTAACTTCCGTCTCCTACCAATCAGTTCCAAAATTGATGTCAATTAAATATGGAAAACAAGATTTTCCATATCTGATTACATATATAGTTTAGCAATTAACTTGATTTTTCATTTTGCTTCGGTCTCTCTCTCTCATTGTCATTTTGAACTGAGCCCTAGTTGTGCCTGCTCTTCTCGTCTTCCCCGGTCAACCTCATAATAGTGAGATTTACGGCCGCCACCTACAGCGATTCCATACCTCCATTCGAAATCGGGTGTGTGAAGGAATTGTAGATCGTCTGATTTCGTAACTTCGCCGTCGATATTCGACCTGCAATTCAGAGCAACTAGGATTTTTAAACTCAGGAACTTTGGGTATGGCTGGGACGAAATCTAATCCGCCAGGTGAGTCGAAAATAAACGAGTGTTTTTTAATTTTTTTTTTGTGGTATGAAATAATTTTGTGTTTTGTATGCGATTTAAAATAAAACAGGTTAACCATGAACTTTTCACCTTTTGTTGATAAAGATAGTTTGAGTTTTGTAATAATTCGTCGAAATTGATATGTTTGATACAGAGTATGTTTAATATGTAATTTTATTGTGTGTGGCTTAAGTTATTTTCTGGCATGAATTTATATGTAACTTCAGTTGAAATAATTCAAATAATTTATTGTGTGTCATAATTTACCAATTTGGGTATTCTTTATATGCATCTGGATATTTTTTGCATGAATCACTATTAGATGTTGCGTGAATTCATTGGCCTAAAAAATGCATGTATGAATCTTAGGGTGACTCTAGGTGATATGATCATCCTTGGTGCATTTTCATATAGTTTGTTATCCGGCTGATGAGCGTGAATTATATTGTAATCTTTAAATGTTTGAGTGCGTGGTTAGTAGATTATGTGATTCGTGTATGAATTGAACATGTGTTTGGTATGTTTGCCATTTAAGTATGTAGTTTTTGGTGGAAAATGGTTACAAGTTTGATGGAATAATAGGTCTGAATCAATCTGATGCTATATATGCATCTTTGCGTGTGTGATAAAATTATATCTATGAGGTGTGCATGAAAGATTGTTTATTTATAGTCGTCGTGAAAGTTGTGGTTATGAACGAGCATCAAAAGGCGGCAGTGGCGACGTTGGGATTTGATTATTTGCTCGATATTCCTATTCAGGATCTGCCTGGGAGGCTTAACTACTTTGTCATGGACAATTACAACGCTCGTAGGTCGGAGATTGTTCTTCCGTCTGGGAAGACAATCCCAGTTACTCCTCGTCTGAGTTTTAGTAATTCAGGCAGTGTGGGTACTCTTTCTTTTTTATGGGGGCTTTTAAAGTATAAAGAAAGTTCAATTGTGTGTGTAAATACTAAAATTTATTCAAGTTCGAGGAAATGGTATGAATTGGCGTCACATGTGGTACGTTTGTTACATACAATTGCATGAATATTTGAGACCAGAAGCATGAATTGATCTGCATTTTTTTATGTAGTGGATTCAGTTACATACAAACTTATAATGATTGAATGCTTGCTAAACAATAATTTAAATACTCCAATGTGTGTAATAGTTACACAACATACAAACTTATAATGATCAAATGCATGCTAAACAGTATCATATTTTGCATCCTAATTTGAATGAAAATCAATCAACAAGAGTCACAATTAGCAGTGAAAGTTTTTTTCCAAAACAACAAAAATATCTAAAAACCAAATGTTTAAGATTGAAACGTGAAAAAAAAATTATTCAATATCAATGAGAAGAATAATGGACAACGCAGTAGTGGTAGTCACTCTTCGTCGCTCTCTTCGTCAACTACCTTTCCACAATGGTACAGATTACAATATCAAGAATGAGATATATGTTAAATGGAAATGAAACATGATATATTTAAAATATAAAGAAGTTAACTACATAAATTCGAGGTTACTATTATAATATATCAGTTCGTGTTGTTCCAGAGGACACGTTAGTATTTAGAAATGATTTATATGCATGCAATCAACTAACTACGGACATATTACTAACTATTAAAAACATGAATTGCTAATTTGAAATGTATGAATTACTGGTTAATCTTATTAAAAAATGTAGGTATTCGGAATCCGCGTTAGACTATCAGGAAAAGAATGAGGCATAATTTAATTCGTGAGTCATGCACTAAAATGGCCACAAAATTCACAACGCTAATGAATTACATAATTAACTGCATTAATTATTCAAGCAATTCCAATTCATGTTGTTCTGAAGGAAAATCTAGACTTTGGGATTAAATTAATGTGATCACCGGTCATGAATCACATATACAAATTGCATGAATTATTTCATATAGACTTGAATCGGATTTAAATAAATTTCGATTCGTGCCGCATGAACGGGTGATTCACGCAATTTAATTTTGATTTGTTCTGTATCAACATGTAATTCATGCAATTTGTCTTTAAGTAAAAAGTATGTCCTGTTAGGCATACATCTGGAAAATAAATAATTAGATATGGATGATAAGAAGAGAGAAATAAGAAGAACAAATACCAGACGACTCTATATACAACTCCAAAATTATAATATGATGCGTGGCTTCAAACTTATTCTATATTTTGCAGCGATGGAAAAGTGAATTACAGATTGATATGTATTTAACGTGTATGTTAGGTTGTATTGTGAAAAGATATGTTTTGATATGGAAAGAATTTAATAAGATTATGGTAACTGATTCTAATCAATTAAAATGACCAAAAAATCCCCTAAGATTATTGGCGTCCATTTTTAGGCTGAACTTTAGGATCAAATCAAGCCATAGGATCTAGAAAATTAAAGGGTTGAGATTCGTTCCTATTTTATACAAAAAAATCTATTTTTATTTTAACCCACCTATATATATATATATATATATATATATATATATATATATAGGGGGCGGTTATTCAATAAACCACTCTTATTTTAAGAATTACGAACCAGCAAAAATGCATGAATTTTATGTATAACATGCATGAATAAACTGTATAAAGGCATGAATTGCGAAAAATAATTTTTTGCTACCTTTGGGATTCGAACTCAGGACCATGAATTTATCCAACAAGGTGATGAATCAACCGTAGATCTTGATGATCTAAGGGCAGAAAATGGTTCCTAATTTATATTTTAAGAAGCGTTCTTATTTTAGTCTTTCCATATATATATATATATATATATATATATATAATATTAAATTACTAAACTATCCTTAGAAATTAAAATAAGTAGGAATACTATAGATTATAAGAACCCATAATTTCATATCAAAATAAATTGATGATCATACCCACTTTAAAATCATCTATATATGGATCAATGACTACGACAGTTCTGTACGTTTATTTAAACAGAAGATGGGAAGTGACAAATAATTCGTCACTCAAAGGCTAAAATTTGTGTGATCACAAAATAAGTAAGTTGAATCATATCTTGGCTTATATACATGTTACATCCAACATAAAGAAGGATAACTAAAGTAGTTATGGACTTACTATCTGACCAGCTAGTATATCTTTTTGATCTTACAAAAAAAAAAAAAAAAAAAGACTAATTAGTGAAAACACAGCTGGCTCATTTTTCCAACCATATTCCTTGTGGATTTCTCTCCTTTTTAGACGGGATCCTTTATTTCTTCGTCTTTCCTAGCTAGTCATGTATTTATAGAGAGATCTGGAAGCCAGAAACAAAATAAAGATTTTAAAAATTAATAAACTAGGTGAAGTTATATTTTTGTATCTAAAAATAAGTTTGGACTGATAAAACTACAACACAAATAATAGAATAAAAAACATAAAATACAACTTAATTATACTCCATCCGTCTATAAAATATCTTTTTCGATGAAGTGAGTTAGGGGCGGATCTATGATTTATTGTTAGGGGATGAACTTATTAAAATATGGGAAAAGGTGCAGATTGACCCCCGAAGTAGTAGCCCCTATAGCGTATAACCCCTCTTACTCACTGTGTGTGCAACTAAACCCCTGAACTCTGAGAAAAGGGTGCAAATTCCCTCCTCTGACCTAACGCCGTTAAGTGTCCGTTAACGTTTGGGTTTAATTGCACCCTCTACTTCAAGGGTGGATTTGCACCTTAATTTTTTTATTTTTATTTTTATAATTTCAGCAACCCACCTCCGGAATCAACTTAACCGCCCCCCGTACTCATCGGCTCCAACTTACACTTTGTTAGTTCGCACGCGCTCAATCTCTTGATCGTCGACTGCTTACCGCTGACATGCAGCGGCATCACCAACTCCAGATGTTGACCTAGATCGAATCTTGCTTGGTCCAAATCCATATCCGTATTTTTTTACTTGGGTCAGGATCCGGTCCAAATCCATTAGGTCCAAAAAAAACGAGATTCATGTCCAGATCCATTAGATTCACAGAGTCTCGAGTCCTAACCCGAATCCATTCTTTTTTCTCTTTTAAAATAAATTTACAAATATTAAATTAACCAAAAATAAAATCATAATTATTATCTAGAGTTTTAATAATTATTCAAAAATAAATAAATAAAATTTAAATATATATTATATAGATAAATATATACACAATTAATATCATAAGATAAGCCTAAAAGGTTAAGGTGTTGGAGGAGATGCTGTTGTGCGGGGCGGTGAAGAAGCTGGTGGCGTTGTTGCATGTAAGCGGTGGGCAGTCGACAACCAAGAGATTGGGCGCGTGCGAGCTGACAAGGTGCAAGTCAGAATCGATGAGTACGGGGATGGTTAAGTTGATGCCGGAGGTAGGTTGCTGAAATTATAAAAAAAAAAAAAAATTAAAGTGCAGATCAACCCCTGAAGTAGAGGGTGCAATTAAACCCAAATGTTAACAGACACTTGACGGCGTTAGGTCAGAGGGGGGAATTTGCACTATTTTCTCGGAGTTCAGGGGTTTAATTGCACACACAGTGAGTAAGAGGAGTTATACACTATAGGAGCTACTACTTCGAGGGCCAATCTGCACCTTTTCCCTTAAAATATATATGGTGTCAGAAAATATTTACACGAGATTATGGGACGGGAGCCTCCGAGCCAAAAAAAAATTAGCATTTCGTACATTTCATTTTTATGTCCAAGTATAATTTTAATTGACTTAAGATAAAAACTCAGTCACTTAGAAAAATAAATAGTTATTCGCATTTCATTAATTCACTAAGTATAATAAATAGTTGTTCGCATTCCATTAATTCAACAATATGTACATATAAAGACACACATCTATGCAACTTTTTTTTTTTATGTTCATCTTTTAAAAAAAATAAACTAATTTTTATTATTTATAGTTTATAACTTGAAAATTGAGTCAAATTCAACATTGAAAATTAACTAAGAAAGGCAAATAAGACAAAAATAACACAAATTTAACAAACTAATATGACAAATAATTATAAAATATTAAGAAATTAACATGGATACTAAGATTATTAAAACAATATATTAATGTATTATATTCTCTCTTGTATTTCTTATATATACTGAAAAAAAAAAAAAAAACTCAAAAATTGGGAGGGGCTACCAGCCCCCCTTAATCCGCTACTGAAGTAAGCCCTAGTTCTAAGAAAAGTTAGTTAAGTATTTGGTGAGAGTGGAGAAGATAAAATAAGAAAAAGTAGTGAGAGGCTATCATGTGGCACCTTAATGATAATATGTGTAACTATATGGCAAGTCTAAGACTGATCTTTAGTGAATTTATATATGAAAAAAAGAATATTATTTTATGGGTGGACGAATATAAGAAGATATTTAGTAGACAGAAGAAATAATAAGTTTTTATAAAAAATTCCCGGTGCAATGAGTGAGTTAATCCCACAACAAATGTTAAGAAAACATGAAGAAAAGAGGAATGTCGTGGCGGTTGGTAGCGTTGGTTGATCCCGGAAAATAAAAAATAAGGTGTTTTATGCATGCATGTGTGTGTCTGTTATGGAAGAGAGAGTGGAAAAAATGAAGATTCAATAATTCTCCTTGTCCTTCCTTTTATAAAGTGTAGATAGGTATAGCATTTTTTTGGGGGTGCCATGAGTCCATGGTCTCCACTTTTACTTGTATTTAAGTCAGAAATGAAATTAAGAAAATTGAGTGAGATTAGATGGTATAAATACACTGTTGGGAAGTTAATGAAATATCATTGCCCTAGTTTTGATGATACCAAAATCCTTAGGTTTTCTTTGTAATAGACTAGAACTTTTTGAACTCAAGTGTTGGAGTTCTTTCTCTAATTTAACTAGTGTTCTGAAGACTGAAGACTGAAGACCGGAGGACTGAAGAACTCAACTGATGTTTGCGATTAAAGGCCAAGTCAAATACTGATGTTTTGACCGAACGAGTTTCTCAACTGAAGAATCAGTTATGACTGATTCATCAATGCTGGCTACGTGGATTTAGCGGACTGATACTAAAGTCAAGTATCAGTTAACATTCTTCGTCGGACTGAATCTCCAGAGTTAAAAGGAAGCCACGCACTTCAAGTACAGTCGCATTAAATGCAGAGATATTAAGGATCGTCCTTTCTCTGCAGAGCATTCCTTTTTGATAACTACTTTTCATAGGCGTCTTACCTTATGTACCTGAGACGTCGTTTCTCACCAAACAAGGAACCTCGAAGATTGAAGCCTCAGCCAAATTCGAATTACTCTCACAACGGATGAATTCTTGAAGACCATCTCCGCCAACAGATCTATTTAAGACCTCTCCTATAAATAGAGCTCGAGGATACTTCAATCTTCACTGATTCAAATACACAAGCTGAAACTCTGCCAAAATTGCAACTCAGCCATTCAAAGCCTTCAAAGTTTAAATTATGATGTAAATGTTAATTTAGTAAAACAAAATAATTCCAATCCATTCCTAGAATTTATTTTTAGATGCCAATCATTGGAATGGAATCAAACAATGAATTACCATTCCATTACTTTTGTATTCCTTATGCATACCAAGCAAAGGAATCACGTTGTTAAGAAATGTGTATAAAGTAGATAAAGTGGGTTGTTGAAAATTATTTAAATATTAAGTACAGAGAGAGAGTGTATTGCCAAAAAAAGAAACAGAACATTTCAAGTGGGACAACTCAAAAAGGAAAACAAGACATTTCAGCTGGGACGGAGGGAGTATGATCTTTTGAGTTACCCCCAATGCGGCATGAAGTCTAAACAAAATACGAGATCAACGGTAGAGACCATGCATGTATGGGTCCCATGGAGTGGCACTGTGTGCGTGTGTGGAAAATTATAAGGCAACTTCCTCGAATATTAATTACCACTTCCTCATTACAAATAGACTCCCCTCGCCACATGACTTGGGGGAACTCCCCCTTCTTCAAAAAACCAAACACTAAATGGCGACCCCCAATTTCGACCCTTCGATGCAGAGGAAGCTGGAGGCCCCAATGCCGTTGATCGGCATGTACGTCGCCCTCGCCTCCTTCGCCTGCTCCGTCTCATTGGCCGCCGATCTCATTCACGGATTCCGGAGCAACAAGTTCTGGTTCCCTTCCAAATACTTCTCTCTCAACGCCACCTCCCTCACGCTCCTCTCCGTCGCTCTCAAGCTGCCCATCGATCTCACCACCAACATGACCGCCGTCACCGACCGCCTTGCCAAGATCAGCAGCCTCGCTCTCATGTCCACCGCCATGGCGAACTTAGTGCCGTCGCTGGGGTCCATGAGGGACGCCGACATTCTCATCAACGTCACTGCATTGAGCATTTTCATCGTCACCGTTGTCAATGACGTCTGCATCCAGATCGTCGGCACGCGGTCGTTCCTCCACCACCGCGTCCTCCTCCCCGAGGAGATCCTCGCTCTCATCCTTATGCTCATCCTGCTTCTCGTGCTCGGCTCCACTGCGCTCATGGTGCTCACCACCAAGAAATGCCTCGAGACCAAGTATCAGGAGAGGCACAATTTTGCCGAGAGCCAGGAATTCTCCGACATCGGGGCCGCCGTGGTCGATAAGCTTAGGAATCTCGTGAACAAGTATTGGGTGATGGCGGAGACCAGCAGCCCTCAGTTCGTCATCACTCGTTCCTCCGCCTGCGCCTCCGCCGGCGTCATCTGCCTTGCCAACGCTCTTATCCTGGCGCAGGCTATTGTGCGCGCATGGGTGGCGCATCGTAGCCTCGGCCGGACCGGTTCGATCTACGGCTGCTCCACTATATGGATTCTACTGGTGCAGACAATTGGAGTAATTTTCGGCACAATCTCTACTTCATTCAGATGGCTCACAGCCGTCCGATTCAGATGCTCCGTCGCCGACGGCAGAAGCTTGAGCCGCGAATTCAAGGTCGAGGATTATTGGACTAGGAAGCTCGCGGAATTTCAAGGAAGCCCGATTTCTCCATTAATTAGGCACCGCGGATGCAGAAGATTTCTCTACACCGCGAGAGGATTCATTGTGGATCTCCTTCTCAGAGCTCAAATTTGTGTTGTTCTGTTTAACAAGCTAGTTCTCGTAATCTCATGCTGCATAGCAGGCGCCGTCATCAACATTATCCAAATGATCTTGAGTTCTTCTGTGGATTTTAGTGCTAGACAAGTAGGCCGCGACTTCCTGCAAAGCGTGAGGTCTAATTCTCTGCGCCTTGAGGGGGAGGCGGATTTGCCTGACTACATGCTGCAGAGCATTCCAAAACAGGTCGACAAAGTTCTAGAAGCTGCTAGAAGGCAGAAGCCTTGTAGCTTGATTAATTTCTTGCGCGATTCAAGCTTCAAAGGAGTGGCTGAATTCGACAGCCTTGGAGTCCCAAGCATACACAGTAAGGAGCCGAAGAACTGCTGGTCTCTCGCTGTGGTTACTCTCACAAGCATTGCGGCGGCGCTCCCTCACATCGAGAAAAGCAAGGTCGATCAGCTGGTGGAGGATGTAAGAGACGGTCTCATCTTCGTGAAGATTGTGGAAGAGAGCTTCTACGCGAAGGACGAGTGGAAGAACATAAGGAAAGCTGCTGATTTCTGGTTGAGAGTCGATCTATTCCGGAAATGGCAAGAAATCGACCTCGCTGAGATCTCTTGTAGCAGTCCTAACTCCCAACACGCGCTGCAGAAGCTAGCGCGTGAAAGCGAAAAAATCGCGTCTGCTTTGAAAACAGACGTGCCTGATTGCCCCATGTTCAACCCTGCGAACTGGAAGCCCGAGATCATCGCCGCGAACTCAATGTACAGGATCAGCAGCACGATTTTGGACGGCTGTGATGAGGAGAACGCGGTGACGGATGAGGAACTGTTTGTTCGGTTAAGTAGAATGATTGCAGACATTTTGGCGGCGTGCCTCAGCAATTTAGGGCGGGTGATAGACAACAAGTGTCGCCTCAAAGCGATTGAGGAGAGGGAGAGGAGCGTGCGTGAGGCTGCTCTACTCTTGGGAAGAAGTGAAGAGATGCTCGATTTTCTACTGGATCGCCATCTGCCTGCGGGGTTGAATCCGGATTATGCTGCTGCGTATATTGAGGAGTGGCGCAGCGCGATGCTGCTGGAAATGGAGGTGATGAGTTCGGATGCGATCACACCTACGTCATGCATTGGCACGGCGTCGTCGGAGGGTAGAGGTAGCTGCTATTCGAGTGGAGCGATCACGCTAATGGAGCATCTGCAGAGAAGTTTTCAGGCTAGGAATCTTGAGTTTTGAAATGTAGGTGGAGGTGGTAGTGTTGGTCATTCAAGGATGATCATCACTTAATTGTGCTTGGATTTTTTGTAATAGAGCACACTGAATTAAATGAAGGATTTGGTTGTCGTTACTTCTATAAGATTTATTGTGGCTGGGGTAGCTTGAATTATTTGTGGATGTACATCATTTGCACACCATCCATCTACTTCTACCGACACTAGACTGATCGAGGAAATGCGATTTAGCTGAAGATATGTTGAGATTTTGGAATTTTTCTTTAACAATTTTTCGGAGAACCCAATAACGAAAGTTTCATAAGGGGACTGGAGCAGGCTACCATGAGACAAAAGATCTTCTTTCTAAAGAGATTCGATTCGGAACTCTTATATGTCCAAGGTTCAATATTGAAATAATTTCAGAGGTTTTCCCTGACTTTGTCAGTGTCAACAAACAATTTGGACACTACGACAACTAACAGCTTATTATAGTAGTATTCAAATGATTAAGTTCCAATGGAAGTCCAAAATCAACCACAATTACACCGTTGTGTAGAGTGCTATACAAACAATCAGTTTAATCGAGCCAACACAGGGTATGATCTAAAGAAGGAAAGTTCAAGTTCAAGTCCACTTTCTCATGGTTCATCCATCCAATGTAAAACAAATTTATGGTTCATCCATCCTAATTCAATAGGTTCAATTTAATAGGTCATATTTTCTTATTTGGACGTCTCATTTTAATAGGCCGCTTTCTAAAATGAAAAGTTAACACATAACAAATATTCCCACTTAATTCACTATGTAGACCAAATGTCATTGTATCTCACACATAATTATCTCAATTTTAATTCTCTCTCCTACTTTTTCGACAAATATATCGTCAAAACGAGTTACTTTTTTCTCTCTTATTTTATAATAAATTATTCATTTTTAACGTCCGTGCCCAACCCTTATGACATAGTATTAAATTGTGACGAAGAGTATAATATATGACAATGACTATAGCTTGTCGTAATTATAACTTATTTTTTACTACCATTATATAATACGATTAATGATTTCAGATAGGATCTGAAGGACAAATCAAAGCCTATCTTATGCCCAAGCAAACCATATGCGAGGAAGGCCAAACGCCAACTCTCATACGGGACGAATTACAGTCAGATTTATGAGTATGATTTAAGGTCATAACGATTCTTTTTCTTACGTGAATTTTTTGTGGGATTTTATTGAATTTATAATAACTTTTTACTTAATTTTATATTTACAGTAATAATATTTCTCTTTCTTCAACTTGAAAATCTCAAATTTAAGCATAATTTTTTTTTGTTTTTTTTTGTCTTTTCTTTCTTATTCTCATTTTTGTCTCTTTTTTCTTAAAAAACATGTGTTTTGTGATAGAAAAAACGATTATAGTACGTGTCTATGACAACTCCAACACGTTCTTTCCACCTTCTCTCCCCGCTCGCATTATTCTGCCTCTACGCTCTCAGCCTTAGGTTTTCCGGTGACGAGATCAACCGGGACGACTGGATGGCCCCCTTTCATTGCTCAATCGCCCTTTCAACTCCGTCGACCAGATTGAACCGATTTACTCTTCCATTCGCTTTCAATTATTTTCAATACGAATTTTATTAATATTGTTTACTGACTTGAGCGTTAGAGGCCCTTCAATCGACATCCCCATCGGTGCTCTAAGAAGGGCTCTAACGTTGTTCGTGTTTCAGGTTGCTAGTGCCCATCGTATCAGACGACCCCGACGTCCTTATCCGTGATTGTCGGATTCATCCCCAACAATATATATATAGGGAGAGGTTCAAGAAAGAACCACTAAATAAAAGAAGACCAGAGAACCATTTTTAGCCATTCGATCATCAAGATCTACAGTGGATGCATCATCTTGTTGGATGAATGCAGATCCTGGGTTCGAATCCTGAAGGGAATAATTTTTTTTATTTTTTGAGTGCATTAATTTTAACAACAAATGCATTAATTTTTACAGTGGATACATTAGATTTGATGGTTCTCATGTTCTCACAAATAATGTAGTTCTCTCTAGAACCACACCCTATATATATAGGGGTGGGCTACCGTGAGAGCACATCTTAAAATAAGAAATAAGAGCAATTTTTAATGTATGAATTTTATGTAGAACACGTATGAAATCGCTGTATAAAGGTATGAATTGTGAAAAATAAATTTTTGCTACCATTGGGATTCAAACTCAGGACCATAAATCCATCCAACAGGATTACGAATCAACCGTAGATCTTGATGATCTAAGAGCTGATTCTTATTTTATATCTTAAGAAATGCTCTTATTTTAGCTCTTCATATATATATTACTCCCCCCGTCCTCAAAGATTGTGTGTTTATTACTATTTTCGTCTGTCCATAAAGATTGTGTGTTTTCTTTTTTAGAAATCTCATTTATATTTTAAGCCTCATTCACACTCAATATTTACAAAATATCCACCATTTATTTTTACATTTTGGTGGGCCCAATACTACCCTTTAATTCTAAAATCAAATCTTCCAACTTTTTTTATAAAAATCTGTGCCCTCCACTCCACCACACACTCTCTGTGGATGAATGGAGTACTTATGTATTATATTTTACTTCAATAAAATTTATATAATTGTATGAATAAATTAATTTTAAATAATAAATATATAATTATGGTAAAAAACAAATTCAAATGTGGATATTATTAAAAAGCAAATTCGTACAATACACATCTAAAATAAAAAAAAAATACAAATAAAAAACACACAACATGTTAATTTAAATTACCAAACCAAAATGCAAATAAAATTTAATTACAACACTAATCATTCACTATTTATTCATCTGTTACAATTATTAACATTACAATTTGATTAAGTATATGTATTTAAATTAAGGAAAAAATAGCAATTTAGCCCTAATCACAGACACTCCTATGACGTCATGGCAAAGAGGAATGTGGTGGAGAAGGGGATGGCAAGCGATGTGTTGGGATTTGTGGTAGGGATTTTGGAGGGGTGAAGAGTGTGGCTGATCTCAAAGCCAGCGTCGTCGATGAGGGTTAGGATGCGGGAGTCGAGGGTGGCGTCCTACATCTTGATTTTGAGGCCAACCGCAATGCCGCAGAATTTCTTAAAGAAACAATGGTGTCAAATGGCCACATTGAACATGCAAGCACAATATTTGGCCACTAATTGAAAAAACACAAATTATGGCCATTAATTAGGCAATATGCCTAATATACCCCTAATTGGACGGACTGGATAGGGTCAGGAGCGCGGGTCGCGTGCCGGGTAGGATCAGGCACGCGGGTCGGGTTAGGCACTTTTAGTGCCATAAGTGCCAACGAAATTTTTTTTTACTCCCCCTGCCCTGTCTACCCCCCAGACCCCCGACCCCACCCACCCCCAAGCCAAAAGGAACTTTTTAAACACTTCCCCTAGGGTTTAGATATTCCATTTAGGGTTTAGATTATCCATTTAGGGTTTAAATGTTCCATTTAGGGTTTAGATGATGTTGTTGTTTCTATATTTGTTCTGCATGTTTGGCACTTATGGCTAAGGATGTCAATGCAGCCCGAAACCCGTGGGCCGACCCGAATAACCCAACAAAATTAGAGGGTTAGGGTTGAAAAATCGCAACCCGAAAAAACCTCCCAGTTCGATTAGCCCGCACCCGACTAACCCGGAACCCGATAGGGCTAGCCCGAAAACCCGATGGGCTAGCCCAGTGGGCTGACAGAATTGTGATTGATGCATCCAGTTACAACTTCTGCTATGTTTAGATCTATGGTATTTGCTTATATATATATATAGGGTGCGGTTATAGTGAGAACCACACTTATCGTGAGAACATAAGAACCATTAAAATCAATGCATCTACTATATAAATTAATGCATTCGCTATTAAATTTAATGCATCCGAAAATAATAAATTTTTTGCTCCCTTCAGGATTCGAACCCAAGATCTGCATTCATCCACCAAGATGATGCATCCACCGTAGATCTTGATGATCGAATGGTTTAAAATGGTTCTCTGTTCTAATTTTATTTAGTGGTTCTTATTTGAACCTCTCCCTATATATATATATATATATATATATATATATATATATATATATATATAGGGAGAGGTTCAAGAAAGAACCATAAATAAAAGAAGACCGGAGAACTATTTTCAGCCATTCGATCATCAAGATCTACGGTGGATGCATCATCTTGTTGGATGAATGCAGATCCTGGGTTCGAATCCTGAAGGGAGCATTTTTTTTAATTTTTTTAGTGCATTAATTTTAACAGCGAATGCATTAATTTTTACAGTGGATGCATCAAATTTGATGGTTCTCCCGTTCTCACAAATAATGTAGTTCTTTCTAGAACCACACCCTATATATATATATATATATATATATATATATATATATACACACATATATATATGTAGCCTCATTAAAAAAAAGTGAAATTAATTAGTTAGAATATATATGTGTGTGTGTGTGCAATCTCATTAAAAAAAGTGAAATTAATTACGGATTTTTTTGTAGAAATTGATTATTAGTATCTCATTAGTTAGAAATTAATTATTAGTATCTCATTTTAAAGTGATACCATTTTATTTTATTTTTCTGCCAATGAGAAGTGCATGGCAAATCCACTAATTATTCAGTAATAATCCAGATTGATTCTAGTACATTGATACATGTTAAATTTTACTATCTCATTTAATATAATTTTGTTTATGTAATCTTGAATATCTTATATTTTTGCATTTCATGCTTTGCTATATAATTTATATCTTTAATATCTATGTATATTTTATACATTATACATTAGATCATTAGGAATAATAAAATACAAATGATAATTTTATTTTTACGCCTTTAACCTGATTAGCCCGATGGGCTAGCCCGAAACCCGAAAGTTTAGGGTTAGGGTTGAAGATTTACAACCCGAAAAAATCTCCAACCCGATTAGCCCGCACCCGACTAACCCGGAACCCGATAGGGCTAGCCCGAAAACCCGGTGGGCTGGCCCGATTGACATCCCTACTTATGACACTAATAGTGCCATAAGTGCTAAAAATACCATTTTACTTTATTTTATTTTGGATTTTCGTTGGCACTTATGGCACTATTAGTGCCATAAAATAAAATAACAAAAGTAAAATTTGATTTATTTTTATCTAGGGGGAGTAAATTTTTTTTTTTATTTTTGGCTTGGGGGTGGGTGGGGTCGGGGGTCTGGGGGGTAGACAGGGCAGGGGGAGTAAAAAAAAAATTCGTTGGCACTTATGGTGCTAATAGTGCCATAAGTGCCTAACCCGACCCGGCAAGCGACCCGCGCTCCTGACCCTACCCAGTCCGCCCAATTAAGGGCAAAAACGTCCCAAAGCTATAAAAATGGCCAAAATTTATGTTTTTTCAATGAGTGGCCATAATTTGTGTTTTATGATCCATTTTGGCTATTCCAAAATTTTACTCTTTCTTAAACGCAGCCCCCAATTTACCACCTTTTTTGCCGCCACCATAACTATTTCTACTATTTCCTTCTTCATTCTCTCTCACGTACAACTCATTCTCCCCTCTCCGCTGCCAACATCGAGGTCGCTCTACTCTTTTCATGGCTCCACCTCATCCTTCGCCAACCGCCTCGCTGGCCATTGCATGGCCTTCATGTTCGTTCCCTTTGACGGAATTGATGGTGGAATTGAAACCCTCACTACCTTCGATGCCAATCTCATCGTAATAAACTATTTTTTTTTAATATTTCAAACAGCGTCAAACGACCGTCAAACAGAGGGGCTTAATTTAATCCAAAAACTCACGAGGAGCCTGATTGATCGAATCTTTAGTATAGAGTGCCAGAGGCCATAGGAATGTTTATGATAAAGGCTATATTGCTACTTTTTCCTTAAATGAATTATCAGTTGGAAAGGTAAAATAAGAAGAAGAAGAAAAAAAAAAAGGAGATACACATCCTTGAAAAAAGATATATATAAAATAAGAGATCTATAAATACAAAGATTAGTTGAAATAGTTTACAAAAAAAATCATTTATTATCATATAAAGACTATGAGATTCACGATTGAAAATTTAAATCCAAAATCTATTTTTTAAGAAAAAAAAAACGCTCAAAGAATGAGGGTTTAGATGGACCTCCAACCTGTAAATAAAACCTTAACTTGTATTATTTAAATCTGAAATTTGGTTTACGCAACTTATATGAACACTTCTTAACATATAAATTACAAACTAGCTAAAATTTATGAATTATATGTAGAACACGTATGAATTTGCTCTGTAAATGTATGAATTGTAAAAAATATTTTTTTTAATACATATGAGATTAGAACTTGATCGAGACCATGAATTTATCCAATACGGTGATGAATCAACCGTAAATCTTGATGATCTATGGACTGAAAATGATTCTTATTTTATATTCTACAATGTGTTTTTATTTGAAACAATTACAAATCCTATATATATAGGAAAGAGATCAATAGAGAAGGCTAAATATTGAGAGAAGTACAAGGACGGTGTGAACAAATAAATAAATTTACTGAAAATGCCAACAATTTTACTAAACAGAATAAATTTACTGAAGACCGCCTAGGGTTCAAGTCCTGAAGGTGGCGTGTTTATGAATAAATGTCTATTCATGCGGTCTCTTGATTTATTCGGTAAAAATAAAAACACATTTTAGAATATAAAATAGGAACCATATGTATAAAAGGAAATAAAAACACATTTTTGTTTTTATCAATACCCTCAATAAGAGGATTCGTGTACCTTCATTGTAAATGAAATTTTATACTCTATTGTAGTATAAAACTAATCCATTGTGCGTACTTTACATTTTCGTTGCATTTATGCTTTTCTACAGTATTGTTGGGTAATTATTCTATCATTTTATCCGATATTTCTGGATTTGCAAAAGCAAGAAAACTTTCACCCATTATAGAAGTAGTAAAGTTACTATTTTGGGGTATTCTCCTGTAAATACACAATTTTTTTTCACTTTCTAAAATTTAACATAATTTTTATTTTATGTTCACATATACATGCATGAACTTAACGCACTTTTTATTTTTTGACATTAATAAGAAAAAATTCTAATTTACTATTGATGTGAGGCCAAAATATATACTCCCTCCGTCCACGAAACAAGTACCTACTCGCCTCTAAATTTTTGTCCACGAAACAAGTTCTCACTCTGCTTTTTGGACACATTTACCCTCCCTTACTTTTAAAATTACTACACTTTTTACCAATTGGACCCACCCATTTTTATTTAACATCACTAATCCAATTTTTCAATTACTTACATGTGGGTTGCTGCTTAATTAAGGCTCCTTAATTTTTTTGCCTTTTTCGGCCCAACCCCATCCAACTATTTCAGATTTTTATTCCCTAAAGTGGGAAGAAAATATTCTCATCCGAAAAACCCTACAATTTGTTCCGCCGCTTCTTCTTCTTGGCCGATTCTGCTTAGCCGATTCATCTTCTTCTTCACTGATTCTCTTCCAATGGATGTTGCTCCTACTTCTCCTCCCAATTGTTCATGGGATTTGGAGTTTGAATCGGTTGAAAACGCGGTTGAATTCGGCCTCCCCTGCATGAAGGATGTGGCCATGTCTTATGCGGCGTTCGTGTCGTCCGATGCGCCGGAATCAGTGGCGGTGACGGAGATGCAATCGCTGGTGCCAGAGACCGATTCGTTCGTAGATCCGACGCCTGCCTCTGAATCCATGGTACCGGAGACCGATTCGTTCGTAAATCCGATGCCTTCCACTGAATCCATGGTGCCGGAGACCGATTCGTTCGTAGATCCGACGCCTTCCACTGAATCCATGGTGCCGGAGACCGATTTGTTCGCGGATGCATCGCCGGCGACTGAAACTCCCATTCCTAGTGCTCCGGCTCCTGGATCTGTTGAAGAAGCCATCTTCTACGACTTTGCCCAATACGTGGGTGGCGTCCGGTGGCCTCATCTCTGATGTAGAGCCGCCGTCGCCGCCGTCTTCAAACCCTACGGATTTATTTCCCTATGTTGTCGGATTTGAGCTAATAAGGTGATATCTAAACCCTATGTTTTTTTTCTCGTTGTAGGTTTGGCTGGTGATGCCACTTGGTTCATGTTGGTTTGGCTGGTGATGCCATTTGATGGGTGTTGGTGGCTGGTGATACCATTGTTTGTGTTCTATGGTTATATTGTGTTGGTGGCTGGTCACTTGTTTGTGTTCTGTGTTTATATTATGTTGGTGGCTGGTGATGCCCTCATTTAAGTGATTAAACTGATATTGGATGCATTGATACTACTACTTGTGCCCTGTGATGATATCTTATCTGAGGGTGATGTCATTTGGCTCTGAATCCATGTGTTCTGCCATTGTTTGCAATCTGTGATTAAATTTGGTATTATTGGTGGCTGGTGATGCCCTCATTTAAGTGATTAAACTGATATTGGATGCATTGATACTACTACTTGTGCACTGTGATGATATCTTATCTGAGGGTGCTGTCATTTGGCTCTGAATCCATGTGTTCTGCCATTGTTTGCAATTTGTGATTAAATTTGGTATTATTGGTGGCTGGTGATGCCCTCATTTAAGTGATTAAACTGATATTGGATGCATTGATACTACTATTTGTGCCCTGTGATGATATCTTATCTGAGGGTGATTGTTTATCTACTAAGTGAGCAACCACTAGGTTTGTAACCTAGTATTGGATGCATACTTAAGAGATAAATGGTCTGAAATGCGTATTTAATAAACAAAAGCACAATAAAAGAAGTTTACATTCCAAACAAGTTCAAAACATGCTAAGTGATGAATTATTAATGAAATTCTGATAGCATAACATAAAATTGCATACCTTGTTAATCATTGAGTCCCTTATGACGTTTTGGGTGATATTGGGTATTGCTTTCACTTCCATTGTCCCTTTAACTCTATTTTTTGAGTTCCTTTGAGCTGCCTCTTCATATGTGAATGGGAAAATTCCCATCTTTCCATCAAAAATCACGTTTCCTTGAGCATCTATGATAGGTCGTGCAATTGCACAACTAAACATAATCTTTGGTATGTATCTCTTTGATTTGCAAGCCCTATACGGGTCCAACTCACCCGGCATAAGGTAATATCTATCCTTGCTTTTGGTTAAGTAAAACCACTTCTCATCTATGTGTATGGTGTTGAACATGGTTTGAAACTTGATAAATCCCTACACATTTATGTCACTAAGCTGCCTAAGGCTCCATCGCAGCCTTGATATCTTGTTTTGAGGGGTTAAAAGCGGTTTGATAGCATTGGTATGTGCTCTAAGTTTCTTGTCTTTCACCCACACACCTACAAGTGACTTACTAACTCCTAGATTACATGCCATGACTCTAATTGAAGATCTTTGTAGAACACTTAACTTCTTTACCTTTTCTGAATCGATCGCCCATTTATCCTTGTGTGTTGAACCTCTTTTCATTGATTTCAATTGTATAGGTTGTCCGAGCGCTTGTTGGGCAGTTGCCGATTTCCAAATGCACCAAATAGTCTTCAAACTAAGTTTGAAGAGTGTGGCTGCCTCCTTCTTTGCGCCGTATTGAAGTTTGCCGTTGGAACTCCGTTGCAACAACCACTGTGCAACTTGATTTCTTTCATCATTATTTAGCTTTGAAGACTCTCTATTTTCTGCCATTTTAAGGAGTTGGGTGAAATTAATGTGTTCACCCAACTCCCACTTGTATTTATTGACTCTAGCATTGGTAGTTGTAGTTTTAAATTTCCCTCCAATCTTTTGGAGTTAAGGTTTAACAAAAGTGGCGCCACTTTTTGCCTATGTGTAGCCTACCACTTTTTAGTTTTATGTAATCTGTCACTTTTCCATTTCATGTAATCTGCCATTTTTCCATTTTATGTAATCTGCCACTATTTAATTTTATGAAATCTGCCATTTTTTCATTTTATGTAATCTGCCACTATTTAATTTTATGTAATCTGCCCACTTTTAAATTGAACGTAATCTGCCACTTTCCAGAAAATAAAAGAATAAATAAAAAAAGAAATAAAGTAAATAGAGGAATACTAAAATTAAATTACAAATAAGTTAAATTGAAGTCAAAATAAGTAAATGAATAAAACTAATGTTAAATGTCTTTATGCTAATGAGAAATTAGTAAAAGTAAGTAAAAGTCATTAACACTACCCTTTTAGTCTTTCACAACACCTTTTTCAGCTTTCTTAGTCTCCGTGCCCACCACCAAGTAGGTACTTGTTTCGTGGACGGAGGGAGTATTTTAATATAGATAAGTTCAGTCTGAAACAATTAAAAACTGTGAAAGAGCTAAACAATACTCAAATATAGCATTTAATGTGTAAACAAAACTCAATAAATTAGTGTTTTTCCTGATTAATGTCTAAAATAAAAAAATACGCTAAAAAAAAGTAAAAATCATACTCCCTCTGTCCCACTTCAATTGGCACACTTGCCTTTTTTGTTTGTCTTACTTCAATTAGCACTTTTCTAAAATAGTATGTGGTCCCTATTTCTCTACTCAAATAAAATAAGTGGACCCTACCTACTTTACACACATAACCATTTATTCTTAATTTCCGTGTCCAACTCAAAAGTGTCAATTGAAGTAAGACGGAGGGAGTATTAAATTTCAAAAAGTGAAAAGAAATTATCTATTTACAAGTGAATACCCTTTTATCTTTGAGATACCCATCATAACTGATACTCAGCCCATCTGCGAATAAAGTACGATGATCTTTGAGCTACCCCGAATGCGGCATGAAGTTTGAATCAACGGTGGAGATCACGCATGTACGGTCCCATGGGAGTGTGCGTGTGTGGAAAATTATAAGGAGAGGCATGGCAACTTCCTCGAATATTAATTACCACTTCCTCATTATAAATAGACTCCCCTCGCCACTTGAGCCCCCTTCTTCAAAAAACCAAACACTAAATCTATGGCGACCCCCAGCTTCGACCCTTCGATGCAGAGGAAGCTGGAGGCCCCTGTTTACCTCATTTTTGGGTGGTCTTTGCTTGTGTTTCTGCTGTGCATTCGAGCATGTTTCATGACTTTTTGCTCTATATTTCACGTGCTCGATGATCTTTTTGGGTGTACTTTGTCGCGTGCAGGATTCGTGAATTGCCAAGCGTTCTCGGCGTCGTTTGGAGCACTTTTTGAAGTCAGGCTCACGGTCGCCGCCGTGACACGGCGGCCGCCGTCGAGACGGCGGCCGCGGCCCCACGGCGCGGGCCGTGTCTTTTCTGGAAGGAACTGCGAAGCACCCTCATGGCGCCGCCGTCTCACGGCGGCCGCCGCCTCCGTTCAAATCCGGCAGTTACGGTTTTTGGTATAAAAACCCATTTTTAGGGTTTTACTTGGTACTTTCGATCAGAACAGCCTCTAGGGCGATTTTCCATTATTTTCCATTGTTTTTTAGAGTTCTAAACTTTTACTATCGCTTTTGGATTCATCGGATCGCTTGTGATTCCAACTATCCTTTCATCGGATTATTTTTCATCGGATTGCTACGTTGTGTAAGAACTCATTTATTTTCCTCAGTAATTTGAATCCTTTGGTTTATTTGAATTCCTTAGTTTATGCTTTGATGAATGTGATGATGATGAATGTGATGTTTTGAGATTGTTGACATTGATCTTAATGAATTGTGTGAATCGTTGGATTGTTATTGTTTGCTTTCGGATTTATCTTATTGGTGAATGTTTTAATAATCTCTTTAATAGTCTTTGAAGTTTTCTCGAGTTGAATTGATGTTTAATTAGTTTCATGCCTAGGTAATTATTAATCATTGTTGGTTCATAAGTTGGTGATCGTTTGGTTGGAGTGCTCGATTGAAACCCTAAGTTGATAGTCTTCATGTTTAATACTTGTGTTCTTAGTTGTTCATGTCTCCTGCATTAGTTAATGTTTTAGTGCTTTTTCTGTTTATGTTGTGGTGATTAGAGTGCGAGATAGTGTCAGACCCAATTACCCGATTAGAGTGTTTAGGTTTTATTTCCGTACTTGTGAGTAGCACAATTGAAGCCCTGCTAAGTCTTCCTTGAGAGACGACTTGAGTCACCTTACCACCCTAGGACGACCTCGTATAAATTCGAGTCCATCCGTTAGGTGTTTTTGGATGAGTCAAATTTTGGCGCCGTTGCCGGGGAATGCTTTAGGCATTTGATTGTGTTGCATTGTTTTCCGTGTTTTTCTTTTGTTTATTTCTTTTGACTCGGTTATTTTCTCCCTCCGGTGCGTTTGATTTGTTTGTTCATGTTGTGTATGCAAGGACGTAGAAGCTTGAAGAGAAAGCTCGCACCTTACTACGACAACATACATCGACCCCGTGAGATCCTTTCAAGCCTGGAGGAGGAGTCCGAGTCCAGTTCGAGAAACTTTGTGGAATCACAGTTTCGAGAGAAAGACTGTGAAGAGAGAATCACTTCCAACCCCATTCTAGAAGACTTTGAGGATTCACGCTCAGTTGACTTAGAAGATCCGTTAGAGAACGGCGAAGGGCGTGAGCAAGAAGAAGAAGAAGTTCATCCCAATCCTCACCAAGAAGCCATGGCGGAGCGGAACGTACAGTACATGGGAGATTTCTCCAGGCCGGTCATCGGGAACACTAGCACCTTAGCGATAGTGCTTCCCACAGCAGTTCGGAATTATAATCTGAAGCCCAACGACTCAAACCTGCTGCCGCTCTTTCATGGGATGCCCAGTGAGGACGCCTTACAGTTCATCCGTGATTTCTGCACTCAAGTGCAGACCTTCCCACTGTTGGACCTCACCGAAGATCAGTTGAGACTCAAGTGCCTACCTTATGCACTCAAGGACCGGGCGAGAACGTGGTTATTGTCCTTGCCGCCGAACTCCATCACTACATGGGGAGAGGCGTGCGAGAAGTTCATGCTCAAGTACTACCCCAACCACAAGACACAGGAGATTAGGAGCCAGATAATGAACTTCCTGCAAGGAGCTGACGAGCCTCTCCACGATGCTTGGGAGAGATTCCAAGAGCTCCTCCGCTAGTGCCCACAACACCAGTTAGAACATGTCATGTTGATGCAGTTCCTCTATGACGGATTGATTCAGACGACACAATTCATGGTGGACAGTACCGCTGGGGGCAACATTGCCCGAAAGACAGCTGATGAGCTCAAGGAGATCTTCGACACACTGGCCGCGAGCTCTCAACAGAAATCAGTTAGAGGAAGGAGGGTCGAAGCCCATGCTGTAGCCCCAAACAATGAGCTGCAGAAGCAAGTAGCGGACCTGATGAGGCAAGTTCAGCATTTAAGAATGAACCAGGTGGAGCCTCAATCCGTCCAAACACCGCCAGCTCAAGCACCTCCAGCCCAGGCACCGCCAGCAGAAGGATGTGGCATATGTGGCGACTTTAGCCACAGAACCAACGAGTGTCATCGAATAGGGGAGTTCACACCCGAAGGGGAGGCAGAGGTCTACGCTGCCCAGGGATACCCAGGGAGGCCTAAATTTGAGCAGAGGCCTATGTTTAATCAAGGGCAACAGAATTCCAACTCTGGTTGAAGAGCTCAGCAGAATTCTGGATGGAGGAACCAAGCTCCTGGCCAAGGATCGGGATCAAATCAGGGAAATCAATTTCGCCGCCCTCCTCAGCAATTTGGGTATCAGAACCAGCAGCAGTTTTATCCACCTCAACAGCAGTTCCCCTTTCCTCAGCAACAGAACTACCAGCAAGCTTATCAGCAGCAGCAACAGCCCCCGCAGTATCAGCAGTATCAACAGTTCCCTATGCAGCAAGGGAATTTTCAGCAGCAGCAGCAATACCAGAATGCGCCCCAGCAGTTCCAGAAGCAAGCCCAACCTCAGAAACCATCTCTCGAGGACACCATGCAATCATTTATGGAGATGACCAAACAGAGCATGGAATCCCAGTCGGCTACTATCAAGCGTCTCGAGACAACTGTTGGGCAGCTCTCCGGGACATTAAACCAGATGCAACAGCAGCAACAACCAGGGAAGCTCCATGGACAAGGATTGCAACCTCATCAAGCTCAAGCTGTCACAGTCCTACGGAGTGGAAAGAAGGTGGACAACAAAGTGGAGATCCCTACTGACGAGCCTCCTAAGGAAACCTGTGGGAAGGAGATGGTGAAAGAAGTGCCCCCACCGAGAGAAGAAGAGCAGCAAGGAGAGCCCTCGGTGAAGCTTCACAAGGCAACCAAGCCCTACAGACCACCGATCCCGTACCCTGGTCGGTTGAGGAACGAGAAGCAAGATCAACAATTCACCGACTTCTACAACATGTTGGCAAAGGTGAATGTCAACTTGCCACTTCTGGACGTGATCAGAAATGTCCCGGCCTATGTGAAGTTCTTTAAGGAGCTAGCGTCCAAGAAGAGGAAGTTTGTTGACAATGAGAAGATTCTTGTGTCCGAGGTTGCCAATTCCATCATGCAACAACCCTTGCCACCCAAGCAACGAGATCCAGGTAGTTTTGTTATCAATATTGCTTTGGGGAATGGTAAGGAGGCCTCGGGTATGCTTGATTTGGGGGCAGGGATTAATTTGACGCCGTACTCTATTTTTAAACAACTAGAGTTAGGCGATTTAAAACCCACTCGTATGTGTTTGCAATTGGCGGATAGATCAGTTAGGTATCCTCGCGGGGTCATTGAGGATATTCTAGTTAGAGTGGGTGGTTTGATTGTGCCTGTCGATTTTGTTGTGCTTGAGATAGGAGAAGTTCATGAGAATGGCAAGGAACATACTTTACTGCTAGGAAGACCATTCATGGCCACCACTAACACGTTGATTGATGTGAAAAATGGAACAATAAAAATGACCGTGTTAGGAGAGTCTGTGTCTTTTTCTGTGCATCATAGTCGCGCTTTGCCATCATCTTCATTTACTAATGAATGCTCCTATATAGATGCTATTGACGGCCTCGCCGAGATGGTTTATGTGCAGGAACAAGAGATAGTGGAGATCTTTGCAGGATCGACGGATATGGAGGAGTTTGCCCGAGAAGCCGAGGAAAGAGAGAGAGAACGAAGAGACAAACTCCCCATTGATGAGCCTGTGGTGCTTGAAGATGCCACGAAGTGCAAAAAGCCCAAGTTAGAACTCAAGGATCTCCCCAAACACCTAAAATACGTGTACTTGGAAGAAGGAGAGGAGAAGCCCGTGATAATATCCGCCGAGCTCACGCATGAGCAAGAAATGGCATTGATGGAAGTGCTAAGGAGCAACAAGTTGGCATTTGGTTGGGGCCTTGCCGACGTTAGTGGCATTAGCCCCGCCACATGCATGCATCGGATTCACCTCGAGGATGGAGCAACACCTAAGAGGGATGGTCAACGAAGACTCAACCCCGTCCTCATGGAGGTAGTACGCAAGGAGATACTCAAACTATTAGCGGAAGGGATCATTTACCCTATCGCCGATAGTGAGTGGGTAAGCCCGGTACATGTGGTGCCCAAGAAGGGAGGAATCACGGTTGTCCTGAATGACAACAAGGAGCTGGTGCCGACCCGCCCGGTCACGGGTTGGCATATGTGTATTGACTACAGGAAGCTAAATGTCGTCACAAAGAACGATCATTTCCCTCTTCCTTTCATTGATCAAATGTTGGATCGTTTAGCTGGTCATGATTTTTACTGTTTCCTTGATGGTTTGTCAGGTTATTATCAAATAGCAATCGCGCCGGAGGACCAGGACAAGACGGCGTTCACCACCCCTTTTGGTACCTTTGCGTGGAAGAGGATGCCATTTGGGCTGTGCAATGCACCGGGGACCTTCCAACGGTGCATGATGTCGATCTTCGCGGAAATGATAGGTGATTTTGTTGAAATTTTCATGGACGATTTTTCCGTGTTTGGTAATTCGTTTAGCGATTGCTTGGGAAAAATTAATTTGGTGCTAAAAAGGTGTATAGAGAGTGGGCTAACTCTTAGTTGGGAAAAGAGTCACTTCATGGTGACTAGTGGCATCGTTCTTGGCCACGTTGTGTCAAAAGATGGTATAGAGGTTGATAGGGCTAAGGTGGAGGTGATTGAAAAATTACCCCACCCAATTTATGTGAAAGGAATAAGGAGTTTCCTAGGTCATGCCGGGTTTTACCGGTGTTTCATTAAGGATTTCTCTAAGATTACCCAACCTTTATGTCGTCTGCTTGCTCAAGATGTGAATTTTGATTTTGATGAAACGTGCATTCATGCTTTTGAATTATTGAAGCTTAAGTTGAGCACTGCACCTGTTGTTGTTGCACCGAATTGGTCTTGGCCTTTTGAGATCATGTGTGATGCTTCAAACTCCGCTGTGGGGGCCGTTCTTGGTCAACGTGTTGACAAAATGTTGCGTGTGATTTATTATGCTAGCTTGACTTTGAATAGTGCACAAGTGAATTACACCACCACTGAAAAAGAGTTGCTTGCTGTGGTTTTTGCTTTAGACAAGTTTCGTGCTTATATTATTGGGTCTAAAGTAATTGTCCATAGTGATCATGCGGCTTTAAGATATTTGTTGACTAAGTCCCAAGCTAAGCCACGCCTAATCCGTTGGATTTTATTATTGCAAGAGTTTGATCTTGAGATTAAGGATAGGAAGGGGAGTGAAAACTCCGTTGCCGATCACTTATCTAGACTTGAGCATAATGTGGTTGAATCGAGTCAAGATGTCATACATGAGTCCTTCCCGTTTGAACACACATATGAAATTGCCTCTGTGCCTTGGTTTGCTGATATTGTCAATTACCTTGCTTGTGGGGAATTAAGACCCGATCTAACATCCCAAGAGAGGAAAAGGTTTTTGGCTACTTGCAGGCAATATTATTGGGAAGACACTTATCTCTTTAAGTTGGGAAAGGACGAGGTGATTCGAAGATGCATCCCGGATGTGGAGCAACAACAAGTGTTGAGGCTCTGCCATGAAGCCCATTGTGGTGGACAAAAGACGGCTCATAAGGTCCTCCAATCCTGTTTGTTTTGGCCCACTCTTTTCAAAGATGCTCATTCTTTTTATCTTGCTTGTGATCGGTGCCAAAGAGTTGGTAACATTGGGCGCAGGAATGAAATGCCTCTCACGAGCATTCTTGTGGTTGAGATTTTTGATGTGTGGGGCATCGATTTCATGGGCCCCTTCCCTATTTCTTACGGTTTTGAGTATATCTTGCTTGCTGTAGATTATGTGTCCAAGTGGGTTGAGGCCATCCCCACAAGGACATGTGATGCAAATGTGGTTTTGAAGTTTGTGCAGGAGAACATATTGTGTAGGTTTGGATTCCCCAAGGCCATAATCAGTGATGGAGGCAAACACTTCTGCAACAAGCTTTTTGAGAAGCTTATGAGAAAAAACGGCATCACTCACAAGGTGGCCACACCCTACCATCCTCAGACCTCGGGGTAAGCCGAAACAAGTAATCGGCAAATCAAGGACATACTGGAAAAGACGGTCCAACCCTCCCGTAAGGATTGGTCTCTTAAGCTCAATGATGCCTTGTGGGCGTACCGCACCGCCTTTAAAGGAGTCTTGGGAATGAGCCCCTACCGCCTGGTCTATGGTAAAGCGTGCCACTTACCGGTGGAGGTTGAGCACCGAGCTTATTGGGCAATCAAGGCCACAAATTGCGACCTTACAACCGCGGGGAAGCACAAAGCCTTGCAAATGGAAGAGCTCGATGAATTACGCAACGAGGCGTACGAGAATGCAAGGATCTACAAAGATAAAGTCAAAAGGTTGCATGATAGCCGTATTGTGCCCAAGCATCTCAAACCCGGCATGAAAGTTCTTTTGTTCAACTCAAGGTTGAAACTCTTCCCGGGCAAGCTCAAGTCTCGTTGGAGTGGCCCTTTCATTCTTAAAGAGATTCTCCCTCATGGCGCTGTGATACTAAGCAAAGAGAACAACGAAGAGACGTTTACCGTCAACGGGCATAGGGTGAAGCCTTACTTGGCGCATGAAGTGGTTGCCGTTGTAGTGGAGTCCCAAGCACTCCACGACCCAACGTTTTGACACGCTTAATACCGTCGAGCTCTCGACCTTAACTAGAGCGCTTCGTGGGAGGCAACCCACGTTTCTTCTCTTCTCTTTTCCTTTTTGTTTTTGTTTTAGTTGGGTTTTCATTGGTGTTCTTTTGTGGTGTTGCAGGAAATAAGCTTACCGGACTGTCCCCGAGCTTAAAGGATGTGTTTTTGGCTGCCGGATAGCAAAAAGCAGCAAAAGGCCGAAGGGGAGGGACGGCGGCGCCGCCGCACGGCGGGCGCCGCCACTTACACACCACCAAAACTTTCAAAACCTTCACAAAATGCCGAAGGGGGGGGGGGCGGCGACGCCGTCCCACGGCGGCCACCGTCTACGGCGCCGCCACTCCACAGCGGGCGCCGTGCCCCCAATTTCCCACCTTTTTCCCCAGTTCAACCAAAAAACCCCGAAGGGGGTGCACGGCGGCGCCGTCCCACGGCGGTCGCCGTCACCCCCAGCCCGCTCCTCCCAGCCCGGCCCAGCCCAGCCCAGCCCGCTACATCCCTTTAAAAAAAAAACCTAAACCCTACCTTTTCCCTCCCACCTTCAGCCACCCGCCTCCCTCACACTCTCTCTCTCTCTTCCTTTCTCCATAACCACCACCACCGCCGCACAGCCGCCACCACCAAACACAACCACCGCCTCCGTCACCACCTGAACACCACCATTACCCACTGCCAACCACCGCCCTACCTTCCCACCAACGCCCACCAAACTCCACCACCATTCCCCAACCGTCTCCACCTTTACCGGCCTCCACCCCAACCGCCGCTGAAACCGCCGCCGCTACACAGCAACCGCCACAGCCGCAGCGCCGCCCAGCAGCCTCTTCTTCCTCCGTCCACGGCCGCCGCCGTGATGACCTACAGCCACCGCCGTATCCACGGCCGCCGCCGCCTGAACCACCGCCGCCGTGCTCTGCAGCCGCCGCCGTCGTCTGCCTCCATCCACTTCTTCCCATGGCACCTCTCACCACCTACAAGCGACGCCGCCACCTCATAGTCGACAACGACGAGGATGAGACCCCATCTAGCCCTACGACAACCTCTAGCCGCCAGTCGGCCTCCTCTAGCCGCCCGCCGGCCTCTTCTAGCCGCCAGCCGGCCTCGCCTATCCCCCGCCCTCCCTCGCCACCGAAGGATATCCGGCATGTCTATAATGCTCCTTTTGCCATCTTTGAAGACTGGGAGGGCACTCGATGGAAGGCCCTTAAAGGAAAGAAGGTTACCCAGCCTCGATGTCTCGATTGGCCACTGCTCCGAAGGGTGAAACTTGACCAAGACATAACGACACATTTGAAGAATTTGGCACTATTCAAGTATACACAAACCACGCCGCCGGGTTTGCTTCCATTGCACTTGGAGTTCCTTTGCACCCTCAACATGACCGCCGACAAGTCCCAGCTACATTGCCGCATGCTCAATACGCCATGCGTCGTCACCTACCGGATCATGAGTGAAGTCTTTGGGTTTCACCCGAAGCGATTGAAGGGAATCCCGGATACGTGGGTGCCGGCTAATGCTTGGAAGGAATTGACTGGATTGCCCACTTGGACCGGCCAGGGTGCTCCGAGCAACCAACTCATTGACGCCGACATTGGCGTGCTCCACAAGTTCTTGTCTTTCTGCATTCTGGGCAAGGAGCAGGCGAACAAAGTCAATGAGACCGAACTCTATATGTTATGGTCTGCAAAGCGACAGAAGAAGATTGACGCCACCACCATAATTTGGAACCAGCTTCACAGCATGGCCCGGTATGGGGGTTTCAAGCCTTCCCTGAGCCCCATCTCTACCGCCCTGGCCCTCCATTTCGGTCTCTTCACGCCGACCCAGGTCCCCGCACACCTGCATGCCTCTGAGATAAGGACGATTGATCGCTCTGAGCTCAAGACATTTGTGGCCAAAGACTTCACCATCATTCCACAGGCACAACGGCCCAATGTTCGTTCCATTTTGCAGCAATTCAAACGGGGCGAGGGCACGTCATCCTCGGCGCGCCATGTCTTAGATGACAATGATGAGGACGATGATGAGGAGGAGTACGAGGAGCCCGTGCCGCCACCTGCTTTCGTTTATGATCCTGAGGCCGGCCCCTCCAATGCCTTTCAGCAGTTTCAGGCCCACTTTGACGAGTCATTTGGCCAGTTCCGCCAGGAGGTCTCCTCCCGTTTTGATACAGTGGAGGACTCGGTGGGTGGCATCTACGCTAGGATCGACGACATCTATGGTCATCTGGAACATCTGGGGGGCCACGTGACGCCCATGCAGCAGCAGTTGGGCGACGTCTATGGACGTGTCAATACTATAGGCGGAGAGGTCACGCGTCTGCGTGAACAGGTGTCGTCATATGATGCTCGGTTTGCCCAATACAACCAGGGCCTCACTGACGCCAACCAGGGACTCACCGACACCAACTACTACCTCGCCGACCTAGAGAGACAATGGGCCGCCTTCTCTTTGCAGAACCAGGACCAGTTCTGGCACCCTCCCCCGGGCCCCCCTCGGGGCCCCAACTGAGCATCCCTTTTACCCACTTTTGTACATTTTTTCTTTGCTTTCTTTTCTTTCTTGTTTTATGCTGTCTTCTTTTGTGGGTTTTTGTGGTTGCTCGTTTTACAGGTTGTGGTCGCTGCCCTCTCTACCGCCGTCGCCGTGTTGGCTGCACTCCTATCCAGGGATGTTCTTAAACTTTTTTTTTTTTGTGCCCTGAGGACAGTGCATGTCTTTCTCTGTGGGGGAGGGGCGTGATTTATGAGTTGTGGGGGTTTTATGGTTCTGTCTTGGTTGTGTTGTTGGTTGTGCCGCATGCGGATTTTATGATGCTTTATCTTTGCGTTGCATGCTTGGTTGTGGTGCCCTGTTTTGCTTGTCTTGGGGCGAATGGTCCCATTCTCTTGTTTTCTTGCCTGTTCTTAAGTACATCACATGATTGATAGTGATTCACTGGCGATTCGGGATTGTGTTTGTTTGGTTTGTTGCCCTTGTTTTTCTTGATTGATTTGTTCCCAATGAAGTGTAATTAGCTTAAGGTTTTGGTGCAACACCCTGATGAGCAACTCTTGACGTGATTTGTCCGGTAGATGCTAAGGGGAGTGTTTTCAGTGCAATTACCTAATATCTGTCTCTGTTTTGAATTGTTTGGTTGGTTGTTGAGTTTCTGATAGCCTGGGTCTCTGCTCCTCTAATGATTCCATTATGAGCATGGGTAACCACACGAGAACATTTTGGATCACCTCCAAAAGTTCAATCTCGTGAATTATGGCCCATCTATCAAGAGCGAAAATAACTTGACCCAAAAAAAAAAAATCTGAAAAGTGAAAGAATATGAAAAAGGAATGAGACATGATTGTAAAGGAAATTGCATTAGGAAATTCACCCTTAGCGGAGAATTGGGTCTGATCGGATTGAGTTGTATCACCTTGTTGTTGCACTTTTAAATCTTAACTTTGAACACTTGATTGTGGGACATTGATTTCTTGAAGGCTTGGATTGGTTTGTGTTTGCTTGGTGAGAAGAATCGCTTGTGTTTTTCTTTCGACTTTGTGTTTGTTGCTTGAGGACAAGCAAGGATTTAAGTGTGGGGGGGTTGTTTACCTCGTTTTTGGGTGGTCTTTGCTTGTGTTTCTGCTGTGCATTCGAGCATGTTTCATGACTTTTTGCTCTATATTTCACGTGCTCGATGATCTTTTTGGGTGTACTTTGTCGCGTGCAGGATTCGTGAATTGCCAAGCGTTCTCGGCGTCGTTTGGAGCACTTTTTGAAGTCAGGCTCACGGCCGCCGCCGTGACACGGCGGCCGCCGTCGAGACGGCGGCCGCGGCCCCACGGCGCGGGCCGTGTCTTTTCTGGAAGGAACTGCGAAGCACCCTCACGGCGGCGCCGTCCCACGGCGGCCGCCGTCCATGGCGCCGCCGTCTCACGGCAGCCGCCGCCTCCGTTCAAATCCGGCAGTTACGGTTTTTGGTATAAAAACCCATTTTTAGGGTTTTACTTGGTACTTTCGATCAGAACAGCCTCTAGGGCGATTTTCCATTGTTTTTTAGAGTTCTAAACTTTTACTTTCGCTTTTGGATTCATCGGATCGCTTGTGATTCCAACTATCCTTTCATCGGATTATTTTTCATCGAATTGCTACGTTGTGTAAGAACTCATTTATTTTCCTCAGTAATTTGAATCCTTTGGTTTATTTGAATTCCTTAGTTTATGCTTTGATGAATGTGATGATGATGAATGTGATGTTTTGAGATTGTTGACATTGATCTTAATGAATTGTGTGAATCGTTGGATTGTTATTGTTTGCTTTCGGATTTATCTTATTGGTGAATGTTTTAATAATCTCTTTAATAGTCTTTGAAGTTTTCTCGAGTTGAATTGATGTTTAATTAGTTTCATGCCTAGGTAATGATTAATCATTGTTGGTTCATAAGTTGGTGATCGTTTGGTTGGAGTGCTCGATTGAAACCCTAAGTTGATAGTCTTCATGTTTAATACTTGTGTTTTTAGTTGTTCATGTCTCCTGCATTAGTTAATGTTTTAGTGCTTTTTCTGTTTATGTTGTGGTGATTAGAGTGCGAGATAGTGTCAGACCCAATTACCCGATTAGAGTGTTTAGGTTTTATTTCCGTACTTGTGAGTAGCACAATTGAAGCCCTGCTAAGTCTTCCTTGAGAGACGACTTGAGTCACCTTACCACCCTAGGACGACCTCGTATAAATTCGAGTCCGTCCGTTAGGTGTTTTTGGATGAGTCAGCCCCAATGCCGTTGATCGACATGTACGTCGCCCTCGCCTCCTTCGCCTGCTCCGTCTCATTGGCCGCCGATCTCATTCATGGATTCCGGAGCAACAAGTTCTGGTTCCCTTCCAAATACTTCTCTCTCAACGCCACCTCCCTCACGCTCCTCGCCGTCGCTCTCAAGCTGCCCACCGACCTCACCACCAACATGACCGCCGTCACCGACCGCCTTGCCAAGATCAGCAGCCTCGCTCTCATGTCCACTGCCATGGTCAACTTCGTGCCGTCGCTGGGATCCATCAACATTTTCATCAACGTTACTCCATTGAGCATTTTCATCCTTACCGTTGTCACGGACGTCTGCTTCCAGATCGTCGGGACGCGATCCTTCCTCCACCACCGCGTCCTCCTCCCCGAGGAGATCCTCGCTCTCATCCTAATGCTCATCCTGCTTCTCGTGCTCGCCTCCACTGCGCTCATGGTGCTCACCACCAAGAAATGCCTTGAGACCAAGTATCAAGAGAGGCACAATTTTGCCGAGAGCCAGGAATTCTCCGACATCGGGGCCGCCGTGGTCGATAAGCTTAGGAATCTCGTGAACAAGTATTGGGTGATGGCGGAGACCAGCAGCCCTCAATTCGTCATCACTCGTTCCTCCGCCTGCGCCGCCGCCGGCGTCACCTGCCTTGCCAACGCTCTTATCCTGGCGCAGGCTATTGTGCGCGCATGGGTGGAACATCGTAGCCTCGGCCGGACCGGTTCGATCTACGGCTGCTCCACTATAAGGATTCTACTGGTGTAGACGATTGGAGTTATTTTCGGCACAATCTCTACTTTATTCAGTTGGCTCATAGCCGTCCGATTCAGATGCTCCGTCGCCCACGGCAGAAGCTTGAGCCACGAATTCAAAGTCGAGGACTATTAGACTAGGAAGCTCGTGGAATGCCAAGGAAGCCCGATTTCTCCATTAATTAGGGACCACAGATGCAGAATATTTCTCTACACCGCGAGAGGATTCGTTGTGGATCTCCTTCTCAGAGCTCAAATTTGTGTTGTTCTGTTTAACAAGCTAGTTCTTGTTATCTCTGAAAGATATATGGACTGGATTAGGATATATTTGATATATTCTAATAAGCTTTAATTAATTAGCAAATAGTTTGACTATTGGATTAATTAATTGGAGATAAAAGAAAAGCCCGACCTGTTTAACCTAGGGTTTACAGGCGTGTCTTATTCCTATAAGAATATGAATATATTTCTTTTGTATGAGAGATGAACACACGTGAGATACGTAAAATCACAAGAGAGAAAACACTTAGAGCACTATAGAATTCAATCGGAGATTTCCTAGCTTTCGAAGATTGAATTGTGCATCGGGAATTGTTCCTGCATCGAATCTGCAATATGCGTGGATACCATAGTAGTGGATTCAACTGCAGGATTGCTAGAAGAATTGCTACAGGATTGTTTGCTACACAACAAGTAAGTTATTCTAACTGTTGTGTGTTTGTAATCTCTACACATGAATCAATTGTAAATATAGATCTTTTCCTTGACTGTTATTTCCGCTGCGTATCATTAGATGATGTCAAGGATTTCCAACAATGGTATCAGAGCCCGGGGCTCGATTTATAATTGCTTTCGTGTTCTAACTTTTATATGGGTTATAAGTTTGATTTTAGAAATCAGATATTGAAAATTGAATTTAGAATTCGATTATTGAATTGGGATTATATTTCACAACTATTGTTAGGCAATATGTTCATCTTTTGCCGAAAGACTTGTTCTGGATTGGAAACTGAAAATTCGATTTTGAGTGTGGATGAACATTATTGCGCAATATTGGAACCCTTTGCCGGATTATTGACCACAGCTGGTCTGCCGCCTTTAGCGTCGCGTCAAGGCTTCGAGCCTGGGCGCTTGTGTCCCTTCGTAACCATGTCTCCCCGCCAGCAAAGGGTGGAGAACTCGCACGGTCGGATCTGCAGAGGGCCGGCGACGACACCGCCTCGGTGCGGCGGCAAGGAGTTTATACTCCTTAGCGATTCGCGTCAACGACCGGTGAGGGGTGTGCGACGCCACGTTTGACGTGGCCACTTCGCACGGCGTGACGTCTGGAGACGTCGCGAACCTCCTCCGACGTGGTTCCGGCCACCGGCGAGAGAAGCGATAGCAGCGGCAGCTGCAATCTGTGGAAGACAGCAAACCCTAACTGGGGTCTTGGGCTGGGCTGCAGATGTTTGGGCCTTGGGCTAGGCTTGTCAGCTCTATTAGTTGGGCTGCTACTGAATGGCTTTAGCTGGGTCTGCGAAATTTATTTAATTACAGCCCATCGAGGGTTGTAACAGTTTTATTAAAAAATAAATAAAAATTTGTTATTAATTTAGAATTAATAATATTAATCCCAATTTCAGAATTAAGTTTATTAATTAGATTAATAAATCTTGATTACTATTATTTTAGAAATAATAATAATCATTGTGTGTTTATATTAATTTGGAATTAATATAAATTAATTAGATTAATGAATTTTATTTAGTATTATTATTTTGAAATAATAATATTGAATGTATATTTATATTAATTTGGAATTGATACAAATTGACTAATTCATTAATTGGATTTAAATCATGGATTATTATTACTTTTGAAATAATAATATTTGATGAGTTATTATATTAATTTTGAATTAATATATGAAATTATTATTTTTTGAAATAATAATGTTGCATTAATTTGGAATTAATACGAATTGATTAACTCATATTTTAATTGGAGAATAAAATTTAATTGGATTAATGGATTTTATTCGTAGAGATTCTATGTTGTTTTGTGATAAGCATGCTATTTGATTTTGTGCTTATTATTTAACTATAGTAGTTAGAGACCGCTTTTATCCTTGGGTAGGCGGCGCCCACTATATGTAGTCCGCGTTACTATGTATGGGTAGGCGGCACCCAATATGTGTGATCCGCATTTCGTATGCCTGGGTAGGCGGCACCCAGTAATTGTGTTGCTATTTAATATTGGATATTAAATATAATCAATTAGTATCACATGTTAAATCCCCATTAAATATAAGTCTTTGTGTGAGCACAAAACGCGTCGTCCATCATAATTGTCTGAGCAACCCATCCTTTTCGATCAAGAGTATTTACATAAAATTGTATGCTCTAATCTACAAGGCCAAGGCTCATTCATAGGTTGGCACCGTGTGATGGGGTTGACTTACTTAAATTATTTTGGAACGCAAAGCGACCAAGAATGATTTAAGGACGCAGATTAATTAGATTAATCAACCAAGAGTTGCAAATTATTGTTGCAATTGGCTTAGAGGCCTACTAAGTGATATTATTGTAGTCATCAGCAAAGCAGAGCTGCATAATATTGACTTGGATCTTGGACCACTAAGATTTATATTGATTATAAATCCGTATTTTATGTTGGGGGCATAAGATATGTTAAAATTAGTGGGAGCTAATCAAAACAAAAATGCCTTGTTTGATTAGTAAAATAAATGTGATCTTATTTGATTAATTTGATTCCTTTTACTGCTTTCTTTTATCTCTATTTTATCTGCAACTGTATAGATATGTTTGTTGGATACGGTAAATTGACTAGGTCAAACTTTCTGGATTGACCGCACAATTTGCGTTTGGTGCTAAGGCTAGATAGGATTGATTATGTCTTAGAGAAATCAATCCACATCATCCTTAATGCGACTTTAGAAACTTTCAAAATGTTTGACATTAAAAAGTTATAAGAAACATATGGATGATGTAACTTCTCTAAATATGTCATGATTGTGTCTATGAGTTTAGAACT
Organism: Salvia miltiorrhiza; assembly: GCF_028751815.1. NCBI lineage: Eukaryota > Viridiplantae > Streptophyta > Magnoliopsida > Lamiales > Lamiaceae > Salvia > Salvia miltiorrhiza. The sequence continues at coordinate 33,462,724 of NC_080392.1, read as the reverse complement.
GCATAAACAATGTGATCATATGTTTTCGTTTGAGATGTTGATGCACCTGAAGAGTGTTAATGCTTTAGAAGCTAAGACCATAAAGTATAAGATACTTATGGATCTCTTCATGGTTAATCTACATGGAGTAGACAAGGTCTCTATGGATGTCTTGAAAAAGATTGAGTTAATTGAGAGGTTGGCCACGATTGGAACGAGACTATTCGATATTTGTCTCAATCAACTTAATCTTGCAGTAATGATCTGTCTCATTTGTGAACTTCATAGTGAATTCAAAATGAACAATACGACAGTGACACTGCCATGAGTTTCATGACATGTTAAGAACGATTTTGAATCGTCTTCCATTAAGGACAAATAAGTTCTTATGACTAATTTTTCTGCCAATTCTAACCCAAAAGAAAGAAAAGGTAGAAGAATGATCAAAGAACTAAATTTTGCATCCTAAGGTGGAAACCAAAAGAAGCAGAAGTTACCCAAAGATGAAATATTTTTTGTCAAGAAAATGACACTGGAAGGGATACTGCTTGATGTTCAAAACATTGGATGTTTTGATAGCAAAATTTGGTATATTTTTCATTGAGGTGAACATGTAACAACTCATACTCCTGGGTATTAGATACGAGTTATAGTTCACACATTTGTTAAAATGTGTATTGTCTAACTAAAAACAAGAGAGTGAGACCAAAGAAATCTGACTTGCGCATTTGTTTTGAGCAATAATTGCTGCTAAATGCATAAGGTCTTATGGATTTGATCTGTCTTTGGGTTTGTAGACATGTTATTTTGTTCTTGGAATTACGAGGAATATAATTTCCATTCTCGTGTTAGACATTGAAGTTTTTCTTTCCATTTTGCTTATAGAATTTATTCTACTTTGCTTAATGGAGATGAAAATATTTCACTTAAGAATACTTTGTATTTGCTCAATGCGAACAAAATATCCTCAGTGTGTAAAATAAACTATCACAAGCAATGCGAATAGTCCGACTTAACTTTGGCATATAGGCTTGGTCACTTAATGAGAAATGAATAACAAGATTGAGAAAGTTAGACTATCTCACACCTTTTAACGTAAAGTCTTAAAGTGCTTGTGAAATCACATCTCAAGGTTAAAATGACCAACGAGCCACCTTCTAGGAAAAGAATACAAGCTAAAGAAGTACTTGAGTTGATTCACATAGTGATATGTGGACCGTTTCCAACTCAAGCACAAAGTGGATTTTCGTACTTCACAACTTTCACAGACGATTTCTTAAGGTATGGAAATGTGTATCTTATGAAACACAAATCAGAAACTTTGAGAAATCTATGGAGTTTAAGTTAGAAGTCAAGAAATAACTTGGAGAAGTATTTAATCTCTAAGATTAGATCGAGAAAGAAATATTTAAGCCATGTGTTCGTCGATTGCTTGAAGTCATATGGAATCCATCCACAATGGACCCCTCTAGGGATACCTCATTTGAGTTTGACATCCAAAAGGAGAAATCGAACTTCATTAGATATAGTTCGATCCATAATGAGCCTTTCAAAACTTCTGGTGTATCTTTGGGACCATGCCTTGTTTATATTCTGAACCAAGTTCCACTTGAATTAGTTGAGTAAATATCATATGAATGTGGTATTGAAAGAAGCATAGTTTACACATGTGTGAACCTTGGGTTACAATACATATGTAGAGAAAATGCTTACTGATTAGTTGAAATCAAAAGTGAGAAGTGTTACTTTGTGGGATATCCGAAGAAAACACGAGAATACTACTATTTTCTTGGAAAATATAAGTTCTCAGTTTTAGGATTGCGATGTTTCTTGAAAAGACTTGGTCTATAGAGAACAAGATCGTTATGACTTAGATCTTGACATGATTTGAGAGCCACAAAGTCAACTTTGAGGAAGAAAACTTGTTAGATAGTCTAAACAAGATTTTAGTGGGAGCTTTACTTGATCTCATTGGTACTGATGCACTACTTAGAGCGTCATCTACATCCAATAAGAGCAGTATTGAAGATTATGCAGAAATGCAAGATTCTTCAATACGGGGGGAGATATAACTTGGATGTCGAAGATTCTTCATCATGATATAGCGAATCAACTTCCTCAAGTTCAGAATAACAAAGAGCCTGCACAAATGCAACGTCGTATAAGTTCTAGAGAACATAAACCAGTCGAAGAATTAATCTATTGGTCTAAGATCAATACGTGAAAGAATTTAAAATTGGTTATGATCTTAGAACTTATGCGAAACTATGATAGTCATAGGTTCCATGATGGTCATATATTCTTAGAAGTGGCAAGAAGCCATAAAATTTGAAATGGATTGGTTAGACCTTAACTGAGTCATCATCTGGGGTAATATCCATTTGGTGTTAATGACAATGTGCAAACCTGCAAGGCTAGGTTAGTGACAAAAGATTATAGTCAGTGCGAGAGCATGAATTATGATCTTTTCGTCAATTGCAAAAGTAAAGTCCATTGAGATTTTACTTGTTGTTATGAACTAAAACAAGCTTCTAGAATATGGAACATAAATGTTTTGACAAAGAAATCAAATCGTTTGATTTTGGTCAAAAGCAAATAAAGTATTGTGTTTATAGGAAACACAAGAATGAGAACACAATTTTCATCATCATTTATTTATGACATATTGAAAATGAAAATTATTGTACTCATGATGCAATCCATGAAAGACTAGTTGTTAATTTCCTTCATGGTGAAGGATTTGAGTAAAGCCTATTCTATCCTTGGGATCCAGATCTATTGAGTTTGAGCTAATAGACTGTTAGACTATCAAAATCCACTTACATAAACAAGATGTTAAGGCGATACTCCATGAAGAAGTCCGAAAGGACATCTACCAATGGAATATGGCATCATTTTGTCAAGGAATGATTGTCCTTCTAATGACAATGAGATTTAACGCACAAAAGATGAACCTAACGCTAAGGCAATAGGATGGTCATGAATGTCATGATTTTCACTACACAAGGTGTAGTTTGTGTGCTTAGCATCGTTGGCAGATTTTAAGAGATATTAGAAATAAGAGATTATGTTAGAGCAAGTTCCCACATAAGAGGACATAGCTAATCCTTTTGACCAAGTTGTTAGTCATTATGAATCATAACAAGCACTTTGAGTGTTTGGGCATTGGATATCATTGAGACTGGCTTTAGTCAGTGGGAGTAAAAGTAATATGTCTAGAAATAATTTGTGTTGAGACTTATTACTTGATCACATTTATGACATTTGATGTCACTAATGGCATTATGCATTTATTTGATTGATTACTTTGATTATTTGTTCCCATTCAATTAAATGTTCCCATGAGTTAATACTGTTGCTAATTTAGTGGGAGGTTAGCAATAGAGTATAACTCTTAAAGAGCCCCAACTAAGGATCATCAAGATTGGGATATTGATGATATGTTATAAGTTGGCATGAGATCTGTATCACATTCTTAGAGAATGTAGTTGTTCTCACGACTATGAGATATTAGATACTCGTGATAGATGCATGGATACTTTAGAGAGTATTGGCATACCCTACCAATATATCATTTGTTTTGGTGTCTATGATTATTGGTGTGTGGAGATTGTGACAGTCTTTTGACTTGAGGGCAATGCTTATCTTACTTATTGAATGGTATACTTTGACCAAGTACAATGCTTGCACTCCAACCAAAGGGGTAGATACGGCTTGTGTTGGGTATATCGGGATATAAGGGAACGTGGTAGTTGTGCCAAGATGAGATTCATTTCTCGATCAACATTTCGAGAAGAACACTCAGTTTCTCTATATTACTTGACCATTAAGTCACTGGTCAGTGCAGTTGATATGTTCGAACTTTAAAAGGTTGAACATGATCGATATGGGTCATTTAATAAAGATGAGATAAATTGATAGAGCTATTAGAAAGACACAATGGCAAATTCTAGGCTCTATCGAGTGGTTCGTGAATGAAAGGATGTTACTATATCTTCACATAAAGGTTTTGTTTACAGAATCCACGTAAACGTTCTTCATATATCGAGTTCGCTACACAACGCAGTCTAGGAGTTTTGTGTAGCTTTAATTTGATTATCGACGATAATGGAGGCCTATTGGGTCACACTTTGTATGTATTGTTGATTCGCTCATGGGTGCAAAGATAGTGCTTGGTGTTTAATCTAATGCTAGTCCAAGTGGGAGATTGAAAGATATATGGACTAGATTAGGATATATTTGATATATTCTAATAAGCTTTAATTAATTAGCAAATAGTTTGACTATTGGATTAATTAATTGGAGACAAAAGAAAAGCCCGGCCTGTTTAACCTAGGGTTTACAGGCGTGTCTTATTCCTATAAGAATAGGAATATATTTCTTTTGTATGAGAGATGAACACACGTGAGATACGTAAAATCACAAGAGAGAAAACACTTAGAGCACTATAGAATTCAATCGGAGATTTCCTAGCTTTCGAAGATTGAATTGTGCATCGGGAATTGTTCCTGCATCGAATCTGCAATATGCATGGATATCATAGTAGTGGATTCAACTGCAGGATTGCTAGAAGAATTGCTACAAGATTGTTTGCTACACAACAAGTAAGTTATTCTAACTGTTGTGTGTTTGTAATATCTACACATGAATCAATTGAAAATCTAGATCTTTTCCTTGACTGTTATTTCTGCTGCGTATCATTAGATGATGTCAAGGATTTCCAACAATCTCATGCTGCATAGCGGGCGCCGTCATCAACATTATCCAAATGATTTTGAGTTCTTATGTGGATTTAAGTGCGAGACGAGTAGGCCGCGACTTCCTGCAAAGCGTGAGGCCTCATTCTCTGCGCCTTGAGGGGGATGCGGATTTGCCTGACTACATGCTGCAAAGCATTCCAAAAGAGGTCGATAAAGTTCTAGAAGCTTCTAGAAGGCAGAAGCCTTGTAGCTTGATTAATTTCTTGCGCGATTCAAGCTTCAAAGGCGTGGTTGAATTCGACAGCCTTGGAGTTGCAAGCATCCACGGAAAGGAGCCGAAGAACTGCTGGTCTCTCACTGTGGTTACTCTCACAAGCATTGCAGCCGCGCTCCCTCACGTCGAGAAAAGCAAGGTCGATCAGCTGGTGGAGGATGTAAGAGACGGTCTCTTCTTCGTCAAGTTTGTGGTAGAGAGCTTCTACGCGAACGACGAGTGGAAGAACATAAGGAAAGCTGCTGATTTCTGGTTGAGAGTCGAGCTATTCCGAAAATGGCAAGAAATCGACCTCGTTGAGATCTCTTGTAGCAGTCCTAACTCCCAACACGCACTGCAGAAGCTAGCGTGTGAAAGTGAAAAAATCGCGTCTGCTTTGAAAACAGACGTGCCTGATTGCCCCATGTTCAACCCTCAGAACTGGAAGCCCGAGATCATCGCCGCGAACTCAATGTACAGGATCAGCAGCATGATTTTGGACGGCTGTGATGAGGAGAACGTGGTGGCGGATGAGGAGCTGTTTGTTCGGTTAAGTAGAATGATTGGAGACATTTTGGCGGCGTGCCTCAGCAATTTAGGGCGGGTGATAGACAAGAAGTGTCGCCTCAAAGCGATTAAGGAGAGGGAGAGGAGCGTGCGTGAGGCTGCTCTACTCTTGGGAAGGAGTGAAGAGATGCTCAATTTTCTAGTGGATCGCGATCTGCCTGCGGGGTTGAATCCGGATCATGTTGCTGCGTATATTGAGGAGTGGCGCAGCGCGATGCTGCTGGAAATGGAGGTGATGAGTTCTGGTGCGATCACACCGACGTTGTGCATTGGCACGGGGTCATCGGAGGGTAGAGGTAGCTGCTATTCAAGTGGAGCGATCATGCTAATGGAGCATCTGCAGAGAAGTTTTCAGGCTAGGAATCTTGAGTTTTGAAAATGTAGGTGGAGTGGAGGTGGTAGTGTTGGTCATTCAAGGATGATCATATGACTTAATTGTTCTTGGATTTTTTGTAATAGAGCACACTCTGAATTAAATGAAGGTTGTCGTTACTTCTATAAGATTTATTGGGTAACTTGAATTATTTGTGGATGTACATCATTTGCACACCATCCATCTACTTCTACCGACACTAGACTGATTGAGGAAATGCAATTAAGCTGAAGATATGTTGGAGATTTTGGAATTTTTAGAAGAAAAGAAGTTGCAATTTGGATACTACGACAACTAACAGCTTATTATAGGAGTAATATTTATTCAAATGATTAAGTTTGTTGGGAACCTTATGGAATATCCTAACCCTTGTTTTGATGATACCAAAAATCATAGGACTTATTTGTAATAGACTAGAATCATTTTGAACTCAAGTGTTAGAGTTCGTTTCTAGTTTAGTTGCGGTGTCGAAGACTGAAGACTGAAGACTGGAGTTACCAACTGAAGAATCAGTTGAAGACTGATTATTTAATGCGCGCAATGGACTGATACTAAAGTCAAGTATCAGTTGGACATTCCTCCTAGGACTGATCTTCCAACGTTCAGAGGAAGCCACGTACGCACAAGTACAGCCGCATTAAATGCAGAGATATCACAATATCTTATCTCTGCAGAGGCCATTCCTATCTGGTGGTTACTTTTCAGAGATGTCACTTCTCCTGTCCATCAAAGAGAGCCGTTTCCACACAGACAAGGAACCTCCAAGATTGAAGCCTCAGCCCAAATTCGAATTGCTCTCCAACGAAAGAAATCTTGAGGACGATTTATGCCAACGGATCTATTCAAGAGTTCTCCTACAAATAGCGCTCGAGGATCACTTCAATCTTCACCGATTCAACGACATAAGCTGAAGCTCTGCCGAAATTGCTACTCAGCCTAAAGCTTAAACCGCCCAAAGCTTGAATCGAAGAAGAGAATTCCAAAGCCAAAATCAGTCTCTACTGATTACATACATTCTCTTAGACCCTAGGCATATATCTGTTTACCCAGAAGCCAAAGGTCAAACTTGCTTCAAAGAACTTGTTCTTTGTAAGTATAGTTGGCACTCGTTTAAACCTCTCATCCATATGAGTGTTTGAGTGATTCGGAGTTCAGGAAGGTACTCTGAACTCTGAGTGGGAAGTCTGAGCACGAGGTGTGCTTAGCAGGGAAATCATACGCGAGGTGTGTGGGTGCTGAAGAGAGTTTATCTTCAGTTTACGGTTGTGTGCACCAGGCAAGCACACGGGTACGGTTTGCAGTGCACCAGGCAAGCACTTGCGGAGTGGATTGTTGGTCTGATCAACCAGCCGTAGATGTAGGAAAGGGTTTTTCCGAACCACATAAAAGTCTCTGTGTTATTTACAGCTTTCAGTTTTACATTCAATACTTGTGCGATTTCAATTGATAAAACTGAACACTGACTAACAGGAAAGAGAAACCTTAATCCAACTATCTGCTCCACCGAGGCTATTCGAAACTAAGTTTAATTTCCGCTGCGTATGATATCAATCTGACTGAACTATCCTCTGATAGTAAGGAAGAGTGATATCATCTCTATCTTTGCAAACACGACTGAAGCCCTTACGTGGATCAGTTAAGTTCCAGTGACTTAACTGATAACTCTTTACTGAAGAGCTTTCAGTATCAGTCGTCAACCCTGTTGGTCAAAACTAATTTCGGTAAAACAGGTGTCTTGTTTGCATGTAAAGTTTCGCTTTAATCTCTGACTGAGATCCCTCTGATTAAGGTCGGTAGATTGTTGTAAAAATAGCCTATAGGTGTATTCCCCCCCCATACACCTATTCGAGACCCCCCGGACCTAACAATTGGTATCAGAGCAGGTTGTTCGCAAGAACTATCTGTATCTGACTAGGTTCTATTTGAACTAGATCCTTTTTCTTAAAGGTCTCGAAAAAGTTTACTCCTTCTTTTCGTGCTTGCTATTTGCTCTATCTGCTGTTATCTGTTCTCTCTTTTTTGATGGAGACTAACCACAGCAGATTATCCTCTCTACCTATGTTTAGTATTGAAAAATACGACATATGGAAGTTTCGGCTTGAAAGCTTCCTCACCGCCCAACATTGCAGAATGTGGGAAGTCATCACCAACGGACCAATCACCATCACAGAAACTATCAAAAGGGTTCCTGCTGAACTCCAACAGGATCCTTACGATGATGTACAGCCTAAGTCAAAGGCAGACTTCACCACAGAAGAAAGGAAGCAAGATGAGTTAGACAACCTCGCCAAAAGCATCATCTCCGGCACCGTTCCCGACAAGTATGTCATGAAGATCATCAAGTGTGGAACAGCAAAGGAGATGTGGGACATTCTGAAAAGAATGTGCGTAGGTTCTGAGGAAATCAAGGAGAATAAGCTATCCATAGCTTGCCAGAAGTTCGACTCCTTCCTCATGCTCAAGAATGAATCTGTCGAGGAAATGGAACAAAGATTCAATCTTATATTGAATGAAGTTCAATCCATTTCCAAAGACAAATACACTCAACGAGAAATCAACCTGAAGATTCTTCGAGCACTGCCACGTGGAGAATGGCAGATCTACTCAGTTGCTCATCAACATAAGCCAGGATTCAGTCAGCTCCCGACAAACAAGCTTTTCTCCGACCTCATGGCAAATGAGTTCGACCTTCTGAGAAATCTTGGTAACAAGAAGGCTGGAGGATCAGACGAAGATGGTCCATCAACCTCAAGAGGAGTTGCACTGAAGGCCTCAACCAGAGAAGGCAAGAAGCAGATCAAGGAACCAACGGAACTCAACCAAGAGGACTACTTCAGTCAATATGCTTTGTTGACTGAAAGATTCAACAAGATGGAGTCCAAGTTCCGAAAGTACAAGAGGTTCCACAAGCAGTGACTCAACCTAGAACACCTCTAGTTTGACTTGCAATAGAACAAGGACATCCTAGTGATGGTAAGTTGACCCAGTGTCATCTCTCAAGGAAGATTTTTAAGGGCTTTTAATTATGTCACGAAAAAGCAGTAAAGGTTGGATTATTAAACTAAAACATGGAAAGTAAATTTACGTGAATTAAACTTAACTAGGCGAAAAGGAATTATTAACCAACGCTTGTGAATTAAACTTAACTAAAAACTTAATCTTAAAATTATCTAGGCGAATTAAACTATTAAACTCTAGGCAAGAATTAAATGAACTTAAAGTAAAGGAATTAACTAGGTAAATTGAATTTAAATAACTTTAATTAAAATCTTCTAATCTAATCTAACTAGGCAGAAACTACATTGCATAATTTAAAGAAAGCATCATAAAAACGCATAAGTAAATTTGCAGAATTTAAAAAACGCATAGGAAAAAGGCAAACAAATAAACTTGATTAAAGAAATACCGTAAATCGTCTCGAGAAGTAATCTGTCACGTAATTACAACTCTAAACGGGAACTAATCTAAAACATGAATTAAAAGAATTATAAACTAAACTAACTAGAATAGAATTCGAAACTAGAACTATGAAAGCAATAAACCTAAACTTTGGCTGCCTAGCGGAAACTAAAGATTAGGGCAAGGGGAATGTATTTTACAATGAAAAGTATGGCCCTATTTATAGACTTCAAAACCTTCTGGATCACCATGAAAGTTGCCATGCAAAGCCGGACTCTAAAAGGAATAGAATCGTGCAAAGGAAGGCAAGTCCAGCTGTGATGCGCTCAGCAAGTAATCTCCACTCGAGCGGAAATCGCGGCTCTCGCCAGAGAAATGGATATCGCCAGGGGAACGGATGATTTCTCTGACTTCTCCAGCGGAATGAGTTCCGCTCTAGCTCTCGCCAGCGGAATGACCTCCGCTCTGGCATTGATTCCTCTGGCGTGTCTCTCCCCTATGGCGCTTTTATCTCTGGCACCTTGACTCCTCTGGCGCTTCGACTCCTCTGGCGCTTATGATTTCAGTAGCGAAGTGATTTCTCTGGCGCTTCCTTTTCTCCCCTCTGACTTGTGATTTCGCTGCTCTGGCGAATGACTTCTCTGTCGTGATTCATCTGCTCTGATATTGATTCCTCTGGAGATTGGATTTCTCTGGCGTGTATTCTGCTCTGGAGATTTCGGCTCTGGCAGTGCATTTCTCTGCTCTGGAGACAGAGCTATGCTAAGAATGGCATTTTTAGCCAAAATTCTCCAAAATTGTATTCTTCCATCTATAAAACCTAAATCTCCTGCAAAGCATAAAACACACCATAAAACGCACCAATTTCCAGAAGATTTAACTTAAAATATGCACATGCAAACCCCTAAAATTAGAACAATTAGGCATAAATCAAGCAGCACTACAAAGGAAAAGAAAGAGAAGGGAACTCCAGACATTCCACAGATCGAAGCGGAGAAAGGAAGTCATCCGCTTACTACATCAAAGATATGGAATGCTTTGGATGTAGAAAGAAAGGGCACTTTCGACATGAATGCCCTGACCTGACTCCAGCTGAGCGCATGGAACTGAAAACGAAGAAAGATCGCAGATCTTCGAAGAAGAAAGCGATGGTAGCTGACGATGCTGACTCTTCCACAGACACATCAGAATCATCCGACTTCGACAGTTCCAGCTCAGATGATGAGAGCCGAGCCCTGATGGCCAATGAATCAGAAAGCGTGGCTGACAACAGCTACGACAATGGAATGAATGGCCCAGAGGTAAACTCTCACTCAAAAGCTCCTTATACTGATAACTTCCTGATGTTTTCAGGAGACCACTCAGAATCTGGAGATAGCTCATCCGTTGAAACTGACGAGTTTGATCAGCTCCTGACTGATCATTGTCAGCTGAGGAAAATGTTCGAAGATCTCCTCAAGCAGAATCAGAAAATGGACAAGGAGATCAATGATGAACGAGCTAAGAATCAGACAATCATCTACTTTCCGGATGAAACTTGTCTTGATCAGCTAATCATGGAGAATAGCCTACTGGAGGAAAAACTCAGAATTTCCAATGCAGAATGTGAAAGAGCATCTCATGAAATCAAGAGGCTCAATCACAAACTGGAAGAAACAGTCAAGAGCTGCATGATGCAATCTCCCATGATGAGCAACTTTCCATCGAAAGGACTGGTCAACAGCATCGGAGGAAAGGTTGCAGCTAACAAAGGAAATGATATCATGATCACCTCTAAGGACGATCCTTCTGAAATCACAACCTCAGAATAATCAAGAGATCATGATATGGATGAAGTTCAAAAGCGCAGACTGATGGCTGGATCAAATGTTCCACCTCCGCGAAGCTACAAACGAGCTAACGAGGCCCCCAACCAGATCATCCTTTTGAAAAGGCTGAAAAGCAGATTTCAGTCAAAGATCGGGGAAGGAACATCAGGAGTCAAGAAGAATCTTCTTCATCAACCCAGGGGGAAGAAAAGCTACATCAGTCAGAAACTGACATCCACAGTTCAGTTTCAGAAGGAACAACATCCATGGAGACCAAGCAATGCTGAGTCCAGAAAAGCCAAGAGCCATCTATGACAACAAGCTACTGGACATCAGCCAAGTATCCAAAAGTCTGCAAAGACTCGAGTATCTCAGGGAAGATACATCGCCGAGCAAAGAAGACCTCAACCACTCATCAAACAGAACTGCTACAAGAGTGAGGCCTTCAAAAGGATCTCTCAACCGAAGAATGCTCATGTGCCACCTGAAGCGCCAACGACATCGATCAGACATCTAACGAAGCGCAAGAGATCAGCCAGACCAATTCTGAAGCAGATTTGGGTTCCAAAGGGAACTCGAGCTAACATCGAAGGACCCAAAACTTGATTGGGTGCCTGAAGCAACTCTTCCTTGCAGGTCAATGTCAGGAAACATAAAAAGAAGGAAGAGGCCAAAGCTTCAATCAGAACGTGGTATCTGGACAGTGGTTGTTCGAAGTATATGACGGGCTACAAAGAATATCTATCTCACTATGTTGAGAAAGCTGGATCCAAAGTTGCATTCGGAGACAACTCAATCGGAGAAACAAAAGGCTACGGTGTGCTCAACATGGGTAACGCCAGTATCAGTAATGTTAGCTTTGTTTCTGGTCTTAAACATAATCTGTTGTCTGTGAGTCAATTTTGTGACAGTGGTTTCACAGTGAAAATCAAGAAGGATGAATTCACTGTTAGAAACAATCAGAAGAAGGTGGTTCTGAAAGGATTCAGACAAGGGAGTCTCTACGTTGTTTCTTGGGAAGACAGCCCACCAGAAACGTGCCTCATCAGCAAGAGCAGCTCGGAGCTCAGTTGGCTATGGCACAAGAGACTCAACCATCTCAACTTCAAGACGATCAACAAACTTGCTAAACATCAACTGGTAGAAGGTCTTCCTTCTATTGTGTTCCAGAAGAAGCAAGAATGTGAAGCATGCCTCAGAGGAAAGCAGACTCGGACATCATTCAAGTCAAAGTCAGGACACTCCTCTGGAAGGATTCTGCATCTACTTCACATGGATCTGTTTGGCCCGATCACTCCAAGAAGCTACAACGGTAGGAAGTATACCTTAGTAGTCGTTGATGATTATTCACGATACACTTGGGTTATCTTTCTCTTCAAGAAGAAAGAGACACTGGAGGAACTGCCAAAGCTGCTGAGAAGACTGAGCGTTGAAAAGGAAGTCAACATCATCAGCATCAGATCAGATCGTGGGACTGAGTTCCTCAATACTGTCATTCGTAAGTATTGTGATGAACAAGGAATCAGTCATCAAACTTCTGCAGCAAGAACTCCACAGCAGAACGGAGTTGCAGAAAGAAGAAACCGGTCTCCAAAAGAAGCAGCAAGGACAATGCTAGCCGAGTCAAAACTCCCATTGAAGTTTTGGGCCGAAGCAGTCAACAACGCATGCTACACGCAGAATCGCTCCTTCCTTACTCAGAGACATGGAAGAACTCCATACGAGTTATGGAAGAACAGAAAGCCATCGATTGCCTACTTTCATGCTTTCGGTTCTAAGTGTTTCATACACAACAATGATAAGAAGAGGTTAAACACTTTCGATAGCAAGGCTGATCCAGGAGTCTTCCTTGGATACTCTGAAATAGAACGTTCAAGCAAAGCCTATCGAGTGTTCAATACTCAAACTCTTTGTGTAGAAGAAACACCTCATGTGATCTTTGATGAGTCTACAGATGGTTTCAGGGAACAAGATGCTGAAAAGGATATTCAGATCGCTGAAGGTTCCGAAGCTGAAAGCCACAACATCGAGCCCTCTACTGTCTTGGTGTGGGGTCCTGGCAAAGATGAAGATGCTGAGATGCTTCAGTATCAGAAAATCAACCAAAGGTCTGAAGTTCAGACTAGAGCCAATGCAGACGGCATCAGTCAAGGGGGAACCCCAGTCGCTGAAGTTCGAGTTGAACGCGCAGAAGCCGCCCCAGCTCAACTCTCCCCTGCTCCAGAAGGTGCTCAACACCCCAGAGCCATTCTGACCGAAGAAGCCCCACCTTCCCCTGAAGAAATCAAGAAGTATCGAAGATGGTTTGAACTCCACTCAAAGGAGAACATCATTGAAGAACCATCAGAAGGCGTCAAGACTCGGAGATCAATGTGCAACCTCGTCTTCGACATCAACCAGAACAACATCAACGAAGATAAGAATTTCAGCTGTTTCTTATCAACTACAGAGCCCAAGGATATTGAAGAAGCTCTGAAGTCTACTCAATGGGTCGTCGCAATTATAGAAGAACTCAATGAATTCAACCGGAATTCAGTTTGGGAGCTTGTGGATCGACCAGACGATGCAAAGGTGATTGGCTTGAAATGGATTTCAAGAACAAGGAAGACGAAGAAGGAAACATTGTGAGAAACAAAGCAAGGCTTGTGGCTAAAGGATACAGTCAAGAAGAAGGAATCGACTACGACGAGACGTTTGCCCCAGTTGCCAGATTGGAAGCAGTCAGACTCTTCTTAGCCTTCGCAGCTCACAAAGGTTTCAAGGTACACCAAATGGACGTCAAGTGTGCATTTCTCAATGGAGTGCTCACAGATGAAGTCTATGTAGAACAACCTCCAGGGTTTGAGGTTGCTGGACCAGAAAAGGTGTACAAGTTGAAGAAAGCGCTCTATGGGTTGAAGCAAGCACCAAGAGCGTGGTATGATACTCTCTCGGAGTATCTGGTTGAACAAGGCTTCAAAAAGGGATCTGTGGACAGAACTTTGTTCACTCTCAAAGAAGGAGAAGATCTCTTGCTTGTTCAAATTTATGTCGATGACATAATCTTCGGATCCAAATCCGAACACATGTGCAAGAAGTTTGCTGACATCATGACCAACAAGTTTCAAATGTCCATGATGGGAGAAATGAATTTCTTCCTCGGATTGCAAGTCAAGCAGACCAACGAAGGAATACTGATCAGCCAGTCCAAGTATGCCAAGGAGCTGATAGCTAAGTTCGGTATTCAGCACATGAAGTCAGTCAAGATCCCAATGAATACAAACTGGAAAGTTGATCCAGATTCAGCAGGAAGCTCTGTTCCTTCGAAGAAGTACAGAGAAATCATTGGATCTTTGCTGTATTTGACTGCGAGCAGACCAGATATCGCATTTGCAGTCGGGGTATGTGCAAGATATCAATCAGATCCTAAGGAAGCTCATTTGGATGCAGCTAAGCGAATTCTGAGATATCTCAAAGGCACACCCAATCTAGGATTGTGGTATCCAGCAGACGACGACATCAAGCTCACCGGATATTCAGACTCAGACTTCGGTGGATGCAAGCTTGATCGCAAATCAACCTCCAGAACTTGTCAATTCCTAGGCAACAAGCTCATCTCTTGGTTTTCAAAGAAGCTGACTTCAGTCGCCACCTCTACAACTGAAGCTGAATATGTTGCTGCCGGAAGCTGCTGTTCACAAATCCTGTGGTTAGTCCATCAACTTAAGGACTATGGGATCAACGAAAAGGAAGTTCCTATCTATTGCGACAGCTCCAGTGCTATTGCAATCTCCCAGAATCCAGTTCATCATACCAGAGTCAAGCATATTGAGATTCGACATCACTTCATTCGTGATCATGTCGAAAAGAAGAATGTCTCTGTGGAATGGATTCCCACTGCTATTCAGAGAGCGGACTTGCTGACCAAGGCTCTTCCAGAAGAAAGGTTCAATGATCTATGTGCAAAGATCGGCCTCATCAACCCTGAAGAGTGATGCTGTGTTTGAAGATTTTCTCAAACAGTCATGCTGACTGGTGGTCAACCAACTGCGGCCTCTACGATCACCGACGTGGAAAGCAATGAAGTCCGAATGCTCATCTGAAGAAGAAGTCATCCTGATGAATCTACCAGGATCACGTGGTATCAACTGACTACGATGATCAGTTGATCAGTAAGTATTTTAAATGTTTAGTTTTCAAAATCAGTTATTTCAGTATAGAGCTTTAAGTTTTTAGTTCTAAACCTTTTCTCTAACTGATCAGTTTCTTTCAAAAACTTTAACTGATTGTTGGAATTGTTGGAATATGGAATATCCGAAAAGGACAAGATTTTTATAAAGTGATAATCTGTTTTGATTGAACTTGTCCTGATCATATTGCCAAAAATCCATCCAACCTTTTTGCCTCTGCAATAAAATTTCTTGAAACGCTCATTGACATGACATAATGTAATGATGCCTTTCAAAGTCCCTCGTAGTGACGGCGGACGCGAAATTTTTCTTCAATTGCATTTTAGGCACAGTTTTCGAAAAAAAAAACCTTTTCATCTTCTACATGGTTCACATTCTGCCTATTTATACCATGTTGTCTTCACGATTTTTTCTGCATCAACTAACAAATCTCCACAGCCTTCACTGTGAGAAAAAGCTTCAATTGTTTCCAAAGTTGCAGAGAAAAATTGTTCCGACTAAAGGAGAAATCTATGACTGCAAAGTCATGGAGTGGAAGATTGACGCTCATAGTCTTGGTCTTCACCGGACCCTTCCACTGGATCTCAACGTCTCTCTGGCGTCAAAGTTTGCTCTACCCTCACTTGTATCCAGTGAAGCGAGCGTCTTCCATCCTCATGCCCGGAACATGGATTGGAAGTTCCTGTCTGAATATGGACAAACTTCACCTGATTCTCAGGAAGCTCCTCGCCTTTTGGTGAAGCCTCCATGTGGTGCAACAGCAATGCGCAGAAGCTCATTGCCATCCGGCGCAAAATCGACAGTGCTAGTCCTCACGACTACCACTGATTCGATTCTCCATCTCCACATCTTCTTCTCTCCCATGTATGACAAAACGTGTTTTGATCCTTTTCTTTCATCCACGCCTCGTCATGCATTTCCTTCGTTTCTCCTCCCCTCCTCTCGCACTCCTATAATTCTTCTCTTCTCGTCTGTCTCCTCGCTCTTCGGATCGTATGTATACTTGTATCTCATGACTATCTCTAACGATGCTATGCATACTTTCCTTTCCTTCACTTTGCTCTTCTCCATTTCTCTGTCTCTCCGCCTTCTCCGTCCTCTCTTTTTCATCCTTCTCCACCCACTCCTGACGTCCTCCTCCTTCTGCATATTTGGGACCTCTCCTCTTCTCAAGTCGTCACCACAACTTGAGAATTGGAGTTGTTGTCTCATTTGATTTCAGCTTCCATGGTCATCTCTCTTTTTGATGTTGCCAAAAAGGGGGAAAGAAGACAGAGTCAGTGAGCAACCCTTCCTTTAGGTTACTCCTGTCATTATTTCTTGACTGTAGATGGGATAGCTAAGAATCATCAGAAGGATGACGTTTCAGAAGAGACCTCAAATCAACGGAACACAAGTGAGAGTGGAACAAGCTTAGGAACATGAAGACATGAAGACAGAAGATGAAGATCAAGAAGTTCAAGGCGCAGCCAAGCAGACTGCTGGAGTCCATGGTTTATCCATGATGTTTTTGTTTTTCTTTTTACTCCAATGTAAGTCTTGCTCTGTACCTCGACTGATGGCTTATCAGTCTTATTAATGAAATGAACTTCTTTTTTATCTCAACCTGAAGACAATGACACTTTGTCCAGGCTCTGATTATGGTTTTTCTGTCTTCTTTAAGTTCTGTTTTTAGAACTGTTTTCGTTCTTGCTCTAAGTACAAGTTGTTTAGGTTCTATTGCTAAGGGGGAACTGTTTTCACCTCTTGTTTAGAACTTGTACTATGAGTTCAGTCTTTTTGTTGTCTAGAACTGCTGTGTGGTTTTGGCATCATCAAAAAGGGGGAAATTGTTGGGAACCTTGTGGAATATCCTAACCCTTGTTTTGATGATACCAAAAATCATAGGACTTATTTGTAATAGACTAGAATCGTTTTGAACTCAAGTGTTAGAGTTCGTTTCTAGTTTAGTTGCGGTGTCGAAGACTGAAGACTGAAGAATGAAGACTGAAGACTGAAGACTGGAGTTACCAACTGAAGTATCAGTTGAAGAATCAGTTGAAGACTGATTATTTAATGCGCACAATGGACTGATACTAAAGTCAAGTATCAGTTGAACATTCCTCCTAGGACTGATCTTCCAACGTTCAGAGGAAGCCACGTATGCACAAGTACAGCCGCATTAAATGCAGAGACATCACAATATCTTATCTCTGCAGAGGTCATTCCTATCTGGTGGTTACTTTTCAGAGATGTCACTTCTCCTGTCCATCAAAGAGAGCCGTTTCCACACAGACAAGGAACCTCGAAGATTGAAGCCTCAGCCCAAATTCGAATTGCTCTCCAACGGAAGAAATCTTGAGGACGATTTACGCCAACAGATCTATTCAAGAGTTCTCCTATAAATAGCGCTCGAGGATCACTTCAATCTTCACCGATTCAACGACATAAGTTGAAGCTCTGCCGAAATTGCTACTCAGCCTAAAGCTTAAACCGCCCAAAGCTTGAATCGAAGAAGAGAATTCCAAAGCCAAAATCAGTCTCTACTGATTACATACATTCTCTTAGACCCTAGGCATATATCTGTTTACCCAGAAGCCAAAGGTCAAACTTGCTTCAAAGAACTTGTTCTTTGTAAGTATAGTTGGCACTCGTTTAAACCTCTCCTCCATAAGAGTGTTTGAGTGATTCGGAGTTCAGGAAGGTACTCTGAAGTCTGAGTGGGAAGTCTGAGCACGAGGTGTGCTTAGCAGGGAAATCCTATGCGAGGTGTGTGGGTGCTGAAGAGAGTTTATCTTCAGTTTACGGTTGTGTGCACCAGGCAAGCATACGGGTACGGTTTGCAGTGCACCAGGCAAGCACTTGCGGAGTGGATTGTTGGTCTGATCAACCAGCCGTGGATGTAGAAAAGGGTTTTTCCGAACCACGTAAAAGTCTCTGTGTTATTTACAGCTTGCAATTTTACATTCAATACTTGTGCGATTTCAATTGATAAAACTGAACACTGACTAACAGGAAAGAGAAACCTTAATCCAACTATCTGCTCCACCGAGGCTATTCGAAACTAAGTTTAATTTCCGCTGCGTATGATATCAATCTGACTGAACTATCCTCTGATAGTAAGGAAGAGTGATATCATCTCTATCTTTGCAAACACGACTGAAGCCCTTACGTGGATCAGTTAAGTTCCAGTGACTTAACTGATAACTCTTTACTGAAGAGCTTTCAGTATCAGTCGTCAACCCTGTTGGTCAAAACTAATTTCGGTAAAACAGGTGTCTTGTTTGCATGTAAAGTTTCGCTTTAATCTCTGACTGAGATCCCTCTGATTAAGGTCGGTAGATTGTTGTAAAAATAGCCTATAGGTGTATTCCCCCCCCCCATACACCTATTCGAGACCCCCCGAACCTAACAAAGTTCGAATGGAAGTCCAAAATCAACCACAATTACACCATTGTGTAGAGTGCTATACAAAAATCAGTTTAATCGAGCCAACACAGGGTATGAGCTAAGGAAGGAAAGTTCAAGTTCAAGTCCACTTTCTCAATACCAATGTAAAACAAATTTATAGTTCATCCGTCACAATTCAATAGGTTCAATTTAATAGGTCATATTTTCTTATTTGTACGTCTCATTTTAATAGGTCACTTTCTAAAATAAAAAGTCAACACATAACAAATATTCTCACTTAATTCATTATTTAGACCTAATGTAATTGTATCTCACAAATATTTCTTCAAAACGAGTTACTTTTTCTCTCTTATTTTATAATAAATTATTCATTTTTAACGTCCGTGCACAACCCTTATGACATACTCTCTTCGTCTCACAAAAACATGAACATTTCATGTTTCTATGTTACTTTCTATGCATGTCTCTTTATACCCTTGTCTCTGCAAAACTCTTGAAATTTTTCAGACAGAACTCAAGGACATTGTCTGTTCTAAAGCATTTCAGGTTAGTACCTTTCTCAACTTCCACTTCTTTGCATCATTCCTTGAATTTCTCAAAAGCTTGAGTTTTATCCTTCAACACATAAATCCATAATTTCCTTGAGTAGTCATCGATTATACTCATGAAGTATCTGCCTCCACCTATAGTTTCAGACTATGAAGGCCCCCATAGGTCTCTATGGACATAATCCAATGGGGCTTTTGAATTGTGTTTATTCAATTGGATATACTGCCTTCTTACTCTTGCCTAAAGCACAAGCTTCACAACTCTTGAGTTTATTACTGCAACTGACTGATGAGACCATCTTTGGTTAGTTGTCGCATTCTTCTTTCTTCACTAACATGCCCTTATCTTTTGTGCCATAAATCGATTGATTCATTCTGAACAAGAAAAGAACTTCCTGCTATAGTTTCACCCTTTAAGTAATTGTAGGAACCATAGTTTGACGTATGATCCATTTGCCCGTGACCCATTCCGGATGCCAAACAAGTACATACAAAAATCACAAGTGCCTATTGCAAGGGTTCGAAACTTACTTGCAAATTCGACGATGACTCCAGTGTTGATCTTCCAACTTGTTCCCACGGTAGAGCTCGACGTTGGGTGGCAACGTGTTTCAAGCCCTCTCCCTCAAAGTTGGCGTCTCCTCACGTGTGTGATTGATTAATTAGGTTTAGGGTTGTCTTATTACTTATACTAGGTATTAGACATACTTAAATAATAAGCCCAAAACATAATTAAATCAAACCAAGCCCGAAGGCTTAAGAGAGGAGGGGACGCCCACTTAAGGAGTTGAACCTTTATTGGGCCAGCTTGAATAAAGTTTGGCCTCCCAGTGCTCGATTTTCTTATTCATCCCAGAATAAAATCGAGACACAAGTATTAATTTATTCCACTAGAAAATTAATACTGAATTACCTCTTTATTCTTTAGGTGAGTCGGGGCTAGTATTAGACTTAATTAATCCCCGTATTTAAGATATCCAATATCCATTAATTAATTAATTTTTTTGACGATCAATTAATTAATTAATTAGTCGTTTAATAATAAACGACATCTCGAGTGCTACCACTTAAACTTATTATCGTATCGGATCTAATTCCACCTGCAGGGTTTAATACGATAAACTTATTAAGTTCCTCGAGAGGATATTATCATCCTGTTATTAGCAGGACACGGTTCCTTATTGCAATATAATCGCATGTCAAATAATAATTGCTATCACCCAAAGTATCGAGTATATTGAGCTTCAAGAGAACTCTCACCCATGATAAATCAAAGCAATAGTCAATATATTATTTACACCGATTAATCCAACTAAGGTTAAGATTATTTAAGTCGCCGAGATCTTGATTCTTAATTAGTCAGAATATAAGAATTCATCTCACTGTGATCCTGTTCAATACACGAAGGTACTAGCATAAATAAATTGCCAAGACAAACTATTTATCCATTTATGCTACAATCTAAACCAGCAACTCGTCCATAGTTGCCTCGATTGTGAACTCAATTTATATCTCAACTTTTTCCAATTATATGATCTTCTGTGATCTACAACACACCATATAATCTATAGTATGAGATAAATTGGACTATAAAAGGATTATGCAATAACAATATTTCAGATAGAAGAATCACAGTGAACAAAGGAATCAATGTATACAAGCATAAAGTCTTGCTTTCAGTATACAACCCTTCAGTAATAAAGGTTATTCTTTCTTATTCGTATCATAACAGTAGTGGAACCTTTCATGACAGACATATATGATATGATCTTCGCCGGTGCAGAACTGAATCCTGCAGGACTAATCTCACAAACCAAATGATGTAATAACACGTTCAGAAGACTTAAAACGAGAACTGAAATAAAGATAAAGGGTGGAAGTTTGTCCCAAAACCCCTGACCTAATCTACGTAGTTTCCTAGAGAACGGATCTCTAGACCCCAACGATGTGATCGGTACAGCAACTCGGAGACGTTGAATGACACACGACGAGGGATGATGAACTCGCCGATACGCCGATAGGTTGAATTTGCTTGGGCAAAATTCAAGAAGAACTCGAAGTCCTCAAGAGAGAATAATTTCACGAATTTGATTGGTAAAATATATGTTAAAAGTTCTCCTTTCGTTCCATACAGCAGCCATATATATAGGCAAAATAAAACCATAATTTAAATAAGGAAATAACGTAAAAACAAGGAAACTTAAAAACAAGGAAACAAAAGAAACTTAATCAGCAAGCTAAAATAACCCTAGCGAGAAATCCAGCTCTGTAAGCTCTGACGATTCCTCTGCTCGGAACGATTCCTCTAGCAAAGCCGAGGTTCCTCTGTCGGGACGATTCCTCTGCTCGGGACGATTTCTCTAGCAAAGCCGAGGTTCCTCTGTCGGGACGATTTCTCTGCTCGGGACGATTCCTCTGGCAAGTGCATGACTTCTCTGCTCTGGCCTTTTGATTTCTCTGGCGAGTGCATGACTTCGCTGCTCTGGAAAGTCCACTCCTTTGCTCTGGGATTTCTCTGCTCTGGCGCGAGCTTGGCTCTGTTCGGGCTGCATCAATATATTACCCTTTTCAGACTTGAAAGTGCACCCTTTTGACTCAAGCATACCAAGAGAGATTAAATTCCTTTTTAATCCAGGTATATACCTAACATATGATAGGATTTTCACAGAGTCATCATGCATTCTCAATTTAATATGTCATATTCCTTTAACCTTGCATACCTGATTGTTGCCCACTAGAACTGATCCTTGATTATTTTCTTGGAATTCATGAAACCGACCTTTATGTGGACACATTTGGAAATTGCAACCTGAGTCCATAATCGAGTCTTTTTCTACAGCTTTCTCCACTATATTTAGCACCTCAGTTGTATCAACTCCCTCTTAAAAATATGCTAAGTCAGGTTTCTGCTCCTTTTCACCTTGCTTGTTCTTCCAAGCAAAACATTTTTTCTTTAAGTGCCCAAGCTTCTTGCACTAGTGGCAAGACCTGGTCTCATTTCCTTCACCTTTTTTTGGCTTTGATTGCCCTTGTTTGCTGCCTTCATGAGCTCTTTTCTTGGATTTCTTTCCCTTGAATTTCTTTACATTCAAGCTCTGTGCATTAGGATCTTGGGCACTATTGTTCATTCTCTGCAATTCTTTGGCCTTTAGGTGTCACAGCCCGCCCTAACTAGGGATAGTTAGGCCGAGTGATCCACGACTAGGGATGGGGTTAAAGAAGAAGGGGAAGAAAAGGGGCGTCATTTATAGCCGTAAAACTTACTCATCTTAATAAAACTCGTCATTTTTATTCATTAATACTCAATTGAAAACAGTCTATGAAAGACTGCATAAAAGTTAATTAATATCATTAATCAAGTTATACATCATATGAAACCATTCTCTTAAGACTCAAAGTATGACATAACATACTATAACATCAACAACATCTTGCAGCGGAAAGTAGCTAGACATATGTATGAAGACATATTCTAGACAGGTTAACTATTTATTAACAACCCTGGAGACTCCGCTCATTGCAGCACCATCATCACATCAGCTCAACCTGCACATTTAGAAAACATATGCAGGGCTGAGTACAAAAGCACTCAGTGGGCACGTATGCCTAGGTATAAAAATACATGCTTCAAAACTGTAAATTGTCATGCCATCATAAACAGTACAGCAAGGGAGTTTTTCGCTAAAAAGGCCCAAGCTTACTAAATTCATTTGTGATTCTTAAAGTTCGTCTGCAGACTAAGTTCTCTTGTAATCTATCATATCTGGAACTTTGTGCCGGAGAGGTGGCCACCTCTCACGGTCACTTGACCGGCCAACCCGCTAGATGACTCACGGTCACTGGTGTACACTAGCCCTGGCAGGATAGCTATCAACTGCTCAGGACCCGAATTCGATTGCATCATTGGCAAAGCCAAAGCAGATAGATATCATACTAAAATTTAAACATTTTATGGCAAGACAATACTTGAAATAACTTTAACTCAAAGATTTTGTCATGAAATAACTTGCTCAAAGGTAGCATTAAACTCGTTTGATAGATATATAAAACTGAAATTAACAGTTAAATCATCTCATGCATTCATTCGTATAAGAGGCCTACGACAAGCAGGGGATCTCTATATACGTATAGTAAAAGTAATGCCCACCTCGTTGTGTCTCTGTATCAATGAGTAACGTCACTCTCTCCCTCAAGTCGTTACTTCCCAAAAGGACCTTCATCGTTATGAAGAATTGGTGAGAAGTTATAAAAGAAACCTCGATTAATAATCTAATCTCTTTTATGAAACATTAGTATCTCTAATGTTCATCTCTCTTGATTGTTAATCAATATAACAATTATTATCTCTCGTCATTACTCATTAATTATAACATCCTTATGTTATAATTAGCAGCGCTTCAATTAAAAGAAATATTTAACACATCGAAAAGTCCACTTTCTTAGCAGATCTATTCGCTCTCATCTCGTCTAATTAACAAATTAGAAAGTTAAACTTTCCATTAGGTATGTATTTGAGTCACAGGTCAACAAGAATTGACTATGCTCAAATTCTAATTTCACTAAAAATTTCGGCATGACCTATTCATATATAATGTCAGCCACGAGATTTCAACGCGTGAATCTCACTACGTGAACTCGTCTCTCGACTCAAAACTTAACATCTTGACATCTTTTCAACGCAAACCAAACAATTCAAAATCATCAAAACTCTTTATCAGTAAACTATCATTTATACTCGACACCAATTGTTCGAGTGTCAGATACCAACATTTATGTGCGTTAATCATAACTCTCACAACTCACACCATTTAGTCATATCGTATCATCCATCAAAACAAATATAATCAAGTTGTTTTCTAGAAAGTTTTGCTGTTTTTGTGTCATCTTTAAAAATTCATAACAACCAACTCAATCATCATAAACTCTCATACCAATTGATCTCAAAAACTTCATGAAGTGTAGTTCACTCTAAAAATGGTAGTTAACCAAAAAGGTTAAAGGTTTTTGGAGATATTGCTCTTTTAGTGCAGGCTGTCAAAGATTGACAGTTTCTGCCAATTTTGTTTAGGCCATTAGAAACCAAGGCAAACCTTAATAAAATTCCATCAAATTTAATCAGCCAAAACTAAAGGTATCCTTGAAGATTTGGTTAAAAATTTCACAAGAGAAAACGTTCATATGATCTGCCAAATAAACAATGAAACTCATACACTTTTACTGTTGGACAAATATGACAGCAGAACAGGGCATTTTTGAAATAATAAACTGCTCTGTTTCAGAGGTCATAAAAATCGAAATCTTATGTTTTTAGAAAAGTATTGAAGTCTAGTTTCGTTTAAAAAAAACGGTGATGCAAAATCCTTCATGGATTAATAGATATAAACGTTTTTGTGAAGTCTACCAATAGTTGACAGATTCTGTCAAGGATTTTTCAAAATATCTTTAAAATAGCAAACATCATTCAAAAGACATGAAAGTTTGCAGCAACGAAATACACATATCATAGATAAACATACTAAAATTTCAGAGCCATCAAGCAATGAAAACTCATCGAAACATAAGCTTGAAACTGCTATAAAATTTTGACAGAATTCCAGTTTTAATTTCGTTCAACAATTATCATCCATAAATTGTAAATCAATTAGCATGCTCATGTGATATCGTAGAACACATATACGCAATAATATTCATTATGCAACGCCTCAAACTTCACGAATTTAAATAATCATACTCTAAAAATTTATACAATTTTCGTGCTTGGAAAAATACGAATTTAATATATATCGATTCTAGCATACCCCTAAGCACAAATATCAAGTCAAAACGATCAAACAAAAATCGAAAGACAAGCTAATATGTGAAAAACGGGGCTGCCCTCATGGGTTTCATAGCTACGGTTCGTTCCGTTCTTACTCCCTTCATTAAACATGCTCAACATCTACCCAAGAACAACATACTAAAATTTCACGACGATCCGACGTCGTTTCAAAATAAAGTCGAGAATCGACGTTTTTCGACGTCGACGAAAATCGAAAAGAAAACCATCAAAACGTAGGTAGAGATCTTACCTACTTAGATACGTGATCGAAAAGATGATCGGCGCTCGTCTCGGTGCTCAAATCGGAGGTCAAAAGCTTGAACACCAAAGAAATGGTGTTAACGTGAAGTGTGTGTGTGTTTCTAATGTGTTTTAGTGTGTGTGCAGCACAAATTAGTGTGTGTGTTGTGTGTGCAGCGTGAGTTAGGTGAGATAGAGGGATAGTGGGCAGTTGGGGGGGTGGTTAGGGGTAGGGTAGGTTAGATATTTAGGATATTAACCCGTTAGTCGTTAAATATCTCGTTTCGTCTCGTTTTAACGATTAACTACCCATACTCTTCGTTACTCGCCCTCTCAACCTCTACTCACTTTCATTGCACTCGTAATTCTATATAAATATAGAAAACACAAGCTCGTTCTCGAAATTCTGATAAACGAGCTCGGTTCGTTTATCGAGAAAATCTAGTTCACTATTCACTCGTCGTCCAAAAATAAAAACTTTCATTATTGGACTCGTATCGAAAAACTAAGAATATTTTTCGACGACGTGCACGTAAGATTTTGAAAGTCGACAAAAAGACGAAATAGCAGTATTTTACTATTCATCGTCAAAAAGTCAAAATTTTCAAAAACGTCTTAACAGACTCAGATCTCACTTCCGAGTTCACCGTTCTCATTCAAATAATTATCTCGAATTATTCGAATACTCAAACTCAAATACGAATATAAAATCTCACATCATTCTTACATCATCGAAAGAACATCTCAACATCTTTAAAAAAAAAACTTCATATAACTCCTCATCTCTTTACAAAGTAATCAAACAAGGGATCTATACCCTAATTACTCAAACTTAAGCAATTAAACACGTCATCAAAAGCACGGGTATTACATACCTTCCCCCTTAAAATAAATTTCGTCCCGAAATTTGTACCTCTTGTAAATGTTTCGGGTACTTCTCTCACATCTTATCCTCAAGCTCTCTTTCCACTTCTTTCTAAGTATCATATCTCCATTGGACCTTATCCAATGCAATCGACTTATTACTCGATTGCCGAATTTTATGATTTAGCATCATCTGAGGTCTCTCTTCATAACTCAAGTCTGGTTCTAAGATCATTTCTTCTTAGTAAACCACATGGTTTGGGTCGGAAATATGTATCCTCTCAATTGTGACACGTGAAACACGTTATGCACATTTCCAAAGCTAGGTGGCAAAGCCAACCTATACGCTATTGGACCTATCTTTTGCAATATCTCGTAAGGACTTATAACTCTGGGTCTAAGCTGTCCTTTAACTCCAAATCTATTCATCCCCTTTGAGGGTGAAACCTTCAAGAAAACTTTGTCTCTTATCTCGAAACTTTGTCTCACATCTTATAGGTAAACTCAATTAGTGGCAACACATTCTCCCGATTTACTCCTCTATCAAGGATAGTAGTTCCTATAATATCTTCTATCGCCTGCTATGCTAAAATTCATCCTTGTACCCAACTCTTTCTGTAACTCATCCAAAAACGTGATGTAATTTTTTTTTTTTTTCTGAGGTGATCTACACCGGTACTCAATGCAATCTTATAATCTCACGAACGTACAATTGTGATAACTTATCTGGTCCATACGCGATTAGGATCGGTATGAAATGTGCAGATTTTGTTAGTCGATCTACAATCACCCAAATTGCTGTATTTCCTCTTTGACTTTTGGGTAAAGCTGTCACAAAATCCATCGCTATGTGATCCCATTTCCAGTCGGGAATCTCCAACGGTTTTAACTTCCCATAGGGTCGTTGGTGTAATGCTTTCACTTGCTGACAAGCTAAGCATCGCTCTACAAACGAAGCTATGTCTCATTTCATTCCGTCCCACAAAAATCTATTTTTTTACAACCTGATACATCTTTGTGCCTCCTGGGTGGGCGGTGTAAGGCGTGTTATGAGTCTCACTCATGATCGTATTTTTTTTTTTTTTTAACTCTTGAGATCTCCTGCTCTTACCCTTTCTCGTAACTTGTTCATTGTCTCATCTTTCCTTGTGCTTCAATCACCATTTTCCTCAAACTAGGCATCGTCGCAACAATACTTGCTATCGTCCCTGGTGGTTTTATCATCTCTATCCTCATCTTGTCAAAGTCCTTTATAAGCTCATCCTCTCTCGTGAGAATACATCCTAACTTTGACGAGACCTTTCGGCTCAATGCATCGGCTACTACATTGGCCTTGCCAGGGTGATAGTTAATGTCGCAGTTAACATCCTTTACTAATTCGAGCCATCTCATTTGCCTCATGTTAATATCCTTATGCTTGAAAAAGTATTTCAAAGTTTTATGGTCCGTGAAAATCTCACATCTAACTCCGTAGAGATGATGTCTCCAAATTTTTTTTTTTTTTTGGGCATGCACAACGGCTGCAAGCTCTAAATCATGCATTGGATAATTTATCTCGTGGGATCTAAGTTGTCGTGATGCAAAGACTATAACTCTTCCTTCTTGCATCAAAACACATCCTAGCCCATTCTTTGACGCATCTGTGTAGATGGTATACTCTTTATCCATTTCCGGGACTAGCAGCACTGGTGTTGTAGTCAATTTCCTTTAAGCTCTTAAAAACTCTCTTTACACTCCTCTTTCCAATTGTACTTAGCTTCTTTTCTCGGTCTTGCTATCGTGGAAAATCCTTCAATAAACCTCTTCTAGTATCCTGCTAAGCCTAAAAAGCTGCAAATCTCGTTGGCGTAGTTGGTGATCTCCACTCATGTACAGCTTGTACCTTGACGGGGTCAACTTTAATTCCTTTGGATGATACAATATGTCCTAGAAAAGTTACTTCGTTCAACCAAAACTCGCACTTGGTGAATTTGGCAAAAAGCTTCTCAACTCTTAGCGTTTCCAACATCGTTCTCAAATGTTTTGGCGCTCCTGCTCATTCTTCGAATAGATGAGAATATCATCTATGAAAACTAGGATAAATTTATCCAGTTATTGATGGAACACTCGATTCATGTGATCCATGAAAACTACTGGTGCCTTCGTCAAACCGAATGGCATAACTATGAACTCATAGTGCTCATACCTCATTTGAAAAGCTGTCTTAGGTGTATCCTCCTGTCAAAATTTGAACTAGTGGTATTATGATCTCAAGTCAACTTTCAAGAAAAACTCGCTCCTCGTAATTGATCAAACAAGTCATCTATCCTCGGCAAAGGATATTTGTTCTTGAGTGTCAATTTATTCAGCTCTCGATAATCTATGCACATTCTCAACGTGTCATCCTTCTTTTGACAAAAAGACTGGTGCTCCCCACGGGGATACACTACGTCTAATAAAACCTAACTCGAGCAATTCTTGTAGCTGAATCTTCAGCTCTTGTAGCTCCTTAGGCGCCATTCTATAGGGTGCATTCGACACTAGTGCTGATCCAGGTTCTAGGTCGATAGTGAACTCCAACTATCTTGTTGGTGGCAATCCTGGTAAGACCTCGGGAAATACATCTCTATATTCCCTTACCACTGCTACATCCTCAAAGTTTTTTTACTTGATTCTCCTTCATCATTCAAGTAAACTAGGTAAGCTTGTGCTCCTTTCTTCTTTACCAATTTCGACGCCTGAAGTGCCGAAATGATTGGAATTCTCTTCTTTCTATCAATGTCGTGAAAACATGTCTGTTCCTTCCCAGGTGGTTGGAAAGTTATCTGTCTCTTCTTACAATCAATCGGGGCAAAGTTCTCTGCTAACCAGTCCATCCTTAGAATAATGTCTACGTTCCACATAGGCATTAAGTGCAAGGTTCTTGTTTTCATCTTTAGTGATCCTAACTCAAACTCTAATTTAGAAATCATGTGAGAAACTGTAGTAGCTCTTCCTACAGGAGTGATTACTCTCAACTTGGGACTAGCTCGTTTTGGTTCGAGTTTGAAGGTAACATGCTTCAAACACTTAAAGAATGCGAGGCTCCTGTATTAAACAGGATTCTAACTGATGCATCCAATAACTTGCCCAATACTACCTTAAAGTCTTGCCTTAAACCGGCACATAAAACTCAGACATCTCATCATCAGTATCCATCTTCTGATGAGCAAATCGTGATAGCTCACAGAATTCTCGGTTATACTCTACAACCGATTTCTTTCCTTGCATCAAACTTCGATAGTCAGCCTCTTGCTGCTTACTGTACTCCTTGGTACATATTTCTCAAGAGTAGCCTTGAATTGTTCTCAGGTGTAGTTTACCAGTTGCTCGGGTGTTAAAGTCTTCTGACGTGCCTCTCACTAGTCTTATACATCAAAAGAATCTACTAGGATAACTCAAAAGTTGTAAGGGTTCAACACTAGAACGACATCAAAACAAATTGTTCAAGAGACTCAAATGAATGACCAGAGGGTAGAATGAAGTAACTACCAGGTCGAACAAAAATGACCTAGAGTAAGAACCCATCTGGCTTTTCAACCGAAAGTTGAAACACATGGGTTTATAAACCCAAAACACGTCTACTGAGATTTGGATCATGCGGACTGGCCAGATCCAACATAATCACTCCCCAGTCACACGGGATATACTATCCCGAACTTGGAAATTCTGTGTCTTCTAAACCCTCAACATACTATACATAACAAAATTTAAGTTCACACCAGCAAGCTAAAAGCTTAAACTCAGGGTCCTATGTTCTAGACTCTTGTTTTGAAAGTTCAATATTTTTCGACTCTCCTCTCATGTTGCGGTGGTGGTGGCGGAGTATTATCCCGCCTATCCTTCACATCACACTCTTGATGACATCTTTGAGGCATTTTTGAAATCACAAAAGGAAAACTCAACTCGACCAATGCTCTAAGCATCCTCAAAACTCAAGTTCAATTTACTAACTCAACTTTAAGGAAACCCTCACGGTCACCTTAACATTCATCTGTAAGGCAATAAGCACTCACGAAATGCTAACAAAAAGACCACTCTGGTCAACCTAATATATCCATCAGTAGAATGCCTCTTTTTAGAGGGCTTACATAAAGGGGTTATTTAAACCCTACAAAAACCATAGTATCTATCGTAATGTCCCTTCTAAACCGACACCATTAATAGTACTATGTCTCGGTCTGGACCTCCTACGGTAATTGCTACTAGTTAACTCATCTAGTTACTACTTTAGCACACTAGGAACATCCATCTATTTAACATCAGTAGGGTACTATTATCTATCATCATGTCAAAATCTCAAGTACCAGTATCTCCTAAGTAAGTTATATACATCGCAATGTAATTGCAACTAATCAAAAACGAGGGTGTACTGCGCATACTCTCAAGGTCATCCTTAGCTCTAGCCTACATCGACTTCTCTTCTCATCCTCATCAACTCTAGCCCTCCTCGGCTACTTCTCATCCTCATTATCGTTTATCATTTTATCATCTTTGGTAACTGATACTCAAGGATCGACTCGATATCTACTACACTCTTCTAGAGTCCCTGGTAGAAAACAGGCATCCGGTCAGTAGATCCGCATAGAAAATCTGGGTATCTGTAACAAATCCCATCTCCTGTGGGTCAAATGCTCAAGACGACATGTCCCATCATATTGAGTGGCTTTCTTCCTTGCTCAATCCTACCACTCGATTGGTAGCACGGGGACTAGGTGCACGATGCCATCCAGTCTAGTAACAACCATAAGGCTTTCATCCTTTCATAGTCTATGAACATGTGTTTGAAAATCTGCTAAGGTATCTCTGTACCACATACTGTACGCCTCGTCCTCGTATCCGATCTTTCCTGAGTTCGATCTCACAACAGTCCACTTTCGTGCAGTGCCAACAGTCCTGGCCAACCTATAAGGAGAACTTAAAGGTGACTCTAGGAACTAACTCTACTTGGCTCCAGCAACAGAAATAAACAAAACATAACTTAGCAAAACTCCTATTAAGTAGTACTGTTATCTTAAAACTCAAGCTCAAAACATCTAAATTCTCATCTCGTCCCGTCTTTACTTAGTAGGGAATCTCTCTAAACAATGATATTAGATCCCTTAATCTAAATCATCGTGACTCAGTAAGACAACTCAACAATTCTCTCTCAAAGCCATCTCCAAAGACTATGGCTCATGATACCTCCTCAAGTACCATTAAGGTTGCGTGAGCAAAACTCGCGTCACAAAACAACTCAACATATCGTACAATATGTCATTGCAGCATGCTAATAACTCATCATTAATCATGCTATTATACTCAAGCTCATAACTCAAACTCATAACTCAAACCAACAAGTACTTAAAGCAATTGCTAATTCTCTCAAGCTTTAGCTCTAAGTTCTCATTTCATCCTTCTACTTAGTAAAAAAAATCTCTCTTAACAATGACATTAGATTCCTTCATCTAAATCATCGTGACTTATCACAATTGCTCAAACAATTCTCATCACAAAACATCTCAAATACATCACATCATAACTCATAATTATGCATCCTCAATCATATAACATCATATGATATAAACGCTCTCATGATTCATCATGTAACATCAACATATGCTCTTACAACATAATAATTCATTATTAATCATGTTGTCATCCTCAAACTCAAACTATGCACCTTTAAAGTGTAACATCATAACTCATCATATAACCTCAACATCATGCTCTTCAAAATTTAACGTCAAATAAACTTTGAAATTTTACATACCTCGTTGAGCCTGGTGTGATGGTGCGCTGAGCTCACGGTTGTTAATAACTATTAGTCTAGTGACTCATTCTAGACTAAACTCAAGACTTCTAATTCAGAGCTTTCCTTGGCTCTGATACCAGTCTGTCACAGCCCGCCCTAACTAGGGATAGTTAGGCCGAGTGATCCACGACTAGGGATGGGGTTAAAGAAGAAGGGGAAGAAAAGGGGCGTCATTTATAGCCGTAAAACTTACTCATCTTAATAAAACTCGTCATTTTTATTCATTAATACTCAATTGAAAACAGTCTATGAAAGACTGCATAAAAGTTAATTAATATCATTAATCAAGTTATACATCATATGAAACCATTCTCTTAAGACTCAAAGTATGACATAACATACTATAACATCAACAACATCTTGCAGCGGAAAGTAGCTAGACATATGTATGAAGACATATTCTAGACAGGTTAACTATTTATTAACAACCCTGGAGACTCCGCTCATTGCAGCACCATCATCACATCAGCTCAACCTGCACATTTAGAAAACATATGCAGGGCTGAGTACAAAAGCACTCAGTGGGCACGTATGCCTAGGTATAAAAATACATGCTTCAAAACTGTAAATTGTCATGCCATCATAAACAGTACAGCAAGGGAGTTTTTCGCTAAAAAGGCCCAAGCTTACTAAATTCATTTGTGATTCTTAAAGTTCGTCTGCAGACTAAGTTCTCTTGTAATCTATCATATCTGGAACTTTGTGCCGGAGAGGTGGCCACCTCTCACGGTCACTTGACCGGCCAACCCGCTAGATGACTCACGGTCACTGGTGTACACTAGCCCTGGCAGGATAGCTATCAACTGCTCAGGACCCGAATTCGATTGCATCATTGGCAAAGCCAAAGCAGATAGATATCATACTAAAATTTAAACATTTTATGGCAAGACAATACTTGAAATAACTTTAACTCAAAGATTTTGTCATGAAATAACTTGCTCAAAGGTAGCATTAAACTCGTTTGATAGATATATAAAACTGAAATTAACAGTTAAATCATCTCATGCATTCATTCGTATAAGAGGCCTACGACAAGCAGGGGATCTCTATATACGTATAGTAAAAGTAATGCCCACCTCGTTGTGTCTCTGTATCAATGAGTAACGTCACTCTCTCCCTCAAGTCGTTACTTCCCAAAAGGACCTTCATCGTTATGAAGAATTGGTGAGAAGTTATAAAAGAAACCTCGATTAATAATCTAATCTCTTTTATGAAACATTAGTATCTCTAATGTTCATCTCTCTTGATTGTTAATCAATATAACAATTATTATCTCTCGTCATTACTCATTAATTATAACATCCTTATGTTATAATTAGCAGCGCTTCAATTAAAAGAAATATTTAACACATCGAAAAGTCCACTTTCTTAGCAGATCTATTCGCTCTCATCTCGTCTAATTAACAAATTAGAAAGTTAAACTTTCCATTAGGTATGTATTTGAGTCACAGGTCAACAAGAATTGACTATGCTCAAATTCTAATTTCACTAAAAATTTCGGCATGACCTATTCATATATAATGTCAGCCACGAGATTTCAACGCGTGAATCTCACTACGTGAACTCGTCTCTCGACTCAAAACTTAACATCTTGACATCTTTTCAACGCAAACCAAACAATTCAAAATCATCAAAACTCTTTATCAGTAAACTATCATTTATACTCGACACCAATTGTTCGAGTGTCAGATACCAACATTTATGTGCGTTAATCATAACTCTCACAACTCACACCATTTAGTCATATCGTATCATCCATCAAAACAAATATAATCAAGTTGTTTTCTAGAAAGTTTTGCTGTTTTTGTGTCATCTTTAAAAATTCATAACAACCAACTCAATCATCATAAACTCTCATACCAATTGATCTCAAAAACTTCATGAAGTGTAGTTCACTCTAAAAATGGTAGTTAACCAAAAAGGTTAAAGGTTTTTGGAGATATTGCTCTTTTAGTGCAGGCTGTCAAAGATTGACAGTTTCTGCCAATTTTGTTTAGGCCATTAGAAACCAAGGCAAACCTTAATAAAATTCCATCAAATTTAATCAGCCAAAACTAAAGGTATCCTTGAAGATTTGGTTAAAAATTTCACAAGAGAAAACGTTCATATGATCTGCCAAATAAACAATGAAACTCATACACTTTTACTGTTGGACAAATATGACAGCAGAACAGGGCATTTTTGAAATAATAAACTGCTCTGTTTCAGAGGTCATAAAAATCGAAATCTTATGTTTTTAGAAAAGTATTGAAGTCTAGTTTCGTTTAAAAAAAACGGTGATGCAAAATCCTTCATGGATTAATAGATATAAACGTTTTTGTGAAGTCTACCAATAGTTGACAGATTCTGTCAAGGATTTTTCAAAATATCTTTAAAATAGCAAACATCATTCAAAAGACATGAAATTTTGCAGCAACGAAATACACATATCATAGATAAACATACTAAAATTTCAGAGCCATCAAGCAATGAAAACTCATCGAAACATAAGCTTGAAACTGCTGTAAAATTTTGACAGAATTCCAGTTTTAATTTCGTTCAACAATTATCATCCATAAATTGTAAATCAATTAGCATGCTCATGTGATATCGTATAACACATATACGCAATAATATTCATTATGCAACGCCTCAAACTTCACGAATTTAAATAATCATACTCTAAAAATTTATACAATTTTCGTGCTTGGAAAAATACGAATTTAATATATATCGATTCTAGCATACCCCTAAGCACAAATATCAAGTCAAAACGATCAAACAAAAATCGAAAGACAAGCTAATATGTGAAAAACGGGGCTGCCCTCATGGGTTTCATAGCTACGGTTCGTTCCGTTCTTACTCCCTTCATTAAACATGCTCAACATCTACCCAAGAACAACATACTAAAATTTCACGACGATCCGACGTCGTTTCAAAATAAAGTCGAGAATCGACGTTTTTCGACGTCGACGAAAATCGAAAAGAAAACCATCAAAACGTAGGTAGAGATCTTACCTACTTAGATACGTGATCGAAAAGATGATCAGCGCTCGTCTCGGTGCTCAAATCGGAGGTCAAAAGCTTGAACACCAAAGAAATGGTGTTAACGTGAAGTGTGTGTGTGTTTCTAATGTGTTTTAGTGTGTGTGCAGCACAAATTAGTGTGTGTGTTGTGTGTGCAGTAGTGGTGCCGCCGGTTCAGGAACCGCCGGTTCCGGGCCCGAACCGGCGGTTCAGGGTTCGGAATCCGGCGAACCTGAACCGGCCCGGATGAAATTAAAAGGGCCGGTTTTCTGACCCTGAACCGGCGGTTCCGGTCCGGGCCGAGAACCGGCGGTTCAAGGGCCGAAAACCGGCGGTTCCGGGCTTTTTCATTTTTTTTTGTATTATTTTTATTTTTAATGAAATTAAATGATTTGTGTTAATTTCAACTAAATGTAGCTTCACTATTTATAGTGTACTACACATGGTAGATAATCCTACATTTTTCAATGTGGGATAATGTAGCTTCACTATTTATAGTGTACTACACATGGTAGAGAATCCTACCTTCACTATTTATAGTGTACTACACATGGTAGAGAATCCTACATTTTTCAATGTGGGATAATTTCAACTTAATGGAGCTTCACTATCTATAGTGTACTACATATTGTAAAGAATACTACATTTTTCAATGTGGGATCACTCAACCTAACTTATAAATATAAAACTTATATTCATGTAATATATAACTAACAACTTATAAATATATAACTTGTGGAGTAACTTATAACTTATATTCATGTAATAGTTTTTACTTTACAAATGTTGAAAAAAATATTAAAATTACTCAACCTATACTATATAGTTTTATAAATTATGATGTTAAAAACTTAAAATGTTAAAATTACTCAACTTAAAGTCTTAAATTACTTAATAACTTATATACTATTGTCATATAAATATATAATTTTTAAATATATGTTTTGTTTTTTAAAGCTTGAAATTACTCAAGTTACCAAGTAAAATAATTTTCAAATTTACTCAACTTAAAAATCTTAATAATATAATAATATTTTTTATGTCATCTTTTTTTTAAATGACAATTGAATTGAAATAAAATAAAGGAAAAATAATTAACACATTGAGAACCAAAAATTCAAATGAATTCATAAAAATAGATATCTTTATTGAATTTATTCTATGTACCAAAAGATATTACAAGGATACAAATTACATAATCTTTAAAATTGAATAAGTAAACTAACAAATACTAACTAATTGATCCCTAGACCTTATAAGTTATAAGTTACATAATTTATATTCATGTAATATATAACTTATAACTTATAAAAATATAACTTGTAACTTATAACTTATATTCATGTAATAATTTTTACTTTACAAATGTTGAAAAAAATATTAAAATTACTCAACCTATACTATATAGTTTTATAAATTATGATGTTAAAAACTTAAAATGTTAAAATTACTCAACTTAAAGTCTTAAATTACTTAATAACTTATATACTATTGTCATATAAATATATAATTTTTAAATATATGTTTTGTTTTTTAAAAAATATTACAAGGATACAAATTACATAATCTTTAAAATTGAATAAGTAAACTAACTAATATTAACTAATTGATCCCTAGACCTTATAAGTTATAAGTTACATATTTATAAGTTATATATTTAGAAGTTATAAGTTATTACATGAATATAAGTTATATATTTATAAGTTAGGTTGAGTGATCCCACATTGAAAATGTAGGATTCTTTACAATGTGTAGTACATTATAGATAGTGAAGCTACATTATCCCACATTGAAAAATGTAGGATTCTCTACCATGTTTAGTACACTATAAATAGTGAAGCTACATTATCCCACATTGAAAAATGTAGGATTCTCTACCATGTGTAGTACACTATAAATAGTGAAACTACATTTAGTTAAAATTATTAAGATTTGAATATAAAATTAAAAAAAAATAAAAAATTGGCCGGGCCCGGCGGTTCAGGGCCGAACCGGCGGGCCGGCCCGGCGGGCCGCGGGCCGCCCTCCCCTTGAACCTTAACCGGACCGAGCTCCTTGGCGGGCCGGTCCCGGAACCGGCCCGTGGTCAACGGTCCGGGCCCGGACCGTTGACTTTCGGGCCGGTTCAGGGTCGGCCCGCCGGTCCCGGTTGAACCGTGGCAGCACTAGTGTGCAGCGTGAGTTAGGTGAGATAGAGGGATAGTGGGCAGTTGGGGGGGTGGTTAGGGGTAGGGTAGGTTAGATATTTAGGATATTAACCCGTTAGTCGTTAAATATCTCGTTTCGTCTCGTTTTAACGATTAACTACCCATACTCTTCGTTACTCGCCCTCTCAACCTCTACTCACTTTCATTGCACTCGTAATTCTATATAAATATAGAAAACACAAGCTCGTTCTCGAAATTCTGATAAACGAGCTCGGTTCGTTTATCGAGAAAATCTAGTTCACTATTCACTCGTCGTCCAAAAATAAAAACTTTCATTATTGGACTCGTATCGAAAAACTAAGAATATTTTTCGACGACGTGCACGTAAGATTTTGAAAGTCGACAAAAAGACGAAATAGCAGTATTTTACTATTCATCGTCAAAAAGTCAAAATTTTCAAAAACGTCTTAACAGACTCAGATCTCACTTCCGAGTTCACCGTTCTCATTCAAATAATTATCTCGAATTATTCGAATACTCAAACTCAAATACGAATATAAAATCTCACATCATTCTTACATCATCGAAAGAACATCTCAACATCTTTAAAAAAAAAAACTTCATATAACTCCTCATCTCTTTACAAAGTAATCAAACAAGGGATCTATACCCTAATTACTCAAACTTAAGCAATTAAACACGTCATCAAAAGCACGGGTATTACATTAGGGCTGACTGGACCTCCTCCAGTGAGATGGTGTTTTCTCTGCCATAAAGCATGACATCTTTCAACTGATCAAAAGACTTGGGCAAGGCATTTAGCAAAATGATGGCCTTGTCCTCATCTTCTAGTCTGACATCAATGTTCTCCAAGTCATCAATGGACTTGTTGAACTCATCCAACTACTCACTGATTCCCTTATCTTCAAGAAACTTATATGAGTACAATCATTGCATCATGTACAACCTATTCGCCAAGGATTTTGTCATGTAGAGACTCTAACTTGGCCCATACTCATGCAGCAGTGGTTTCTCTTGAAACCTCTCTCAAAACTTTATCATATAGGAAAAGAATGATGGTGGTATGAGCTTTCTCCATCATCTCCCTTCTTTGCGCGTCTGGTTTTGAATCCGCATCCTTCTTATCTTGATCCGATTTCAGAGCATCAGCTAATCCTTTCTATATTAGCATAGCACACATCTTTATGTGCCAAAGTCCAAAATCATTCTTTCCGGAGAACTTCTCCACATCGAATCGCATCTCCGTGATGATCTGAATCTCCTCAAGTCAATCTTGTTCGATGGATTATCTTCACTGCGGCTAAACAAACTTGCAACAATCGCTGTTGTGAGTAAATCCCTTCCCACAGACGGCGCCAATTTGTAATCAAATTAAACCAGCAACACCACTCGCAAGAACATCAACTAATAGGATCGAGAAACTAACAAGAACTCAAAGGATTTTACATGGTTCAATCCGGAGATCTACATCCACGAGAATATTAACTCTTGGTGTTTTATTCACTATCAAAACGAGAGAAAATGAGCACAAGAAACACTGCAATCACAACAGCTACAAGAAGCACCTAAACTCACAGTAGAAGCTCTCTCTTTTACTCACATAAGCACTCTCTTCTTTGATAGCAAGAATGATCAGAAAAACCCTAACTCTAATGCAACGTATACAAAAAAAATATACGAGATACAAAATCCAGCTCTAACTTGAAGATCTAGTCGTTGCTGTGTAACTGTAAAGATCCAACGGTTGAAGTTGGCTGAGCAGATGTATTCTGTTTTGACAGAATCATCTAATTGCTTTAACTCCTTCAATTCTTCTTATCTGGTGCTGAGTCGTCCCTTTTAATGGCATGACATTCTATTCCAGGTACGGAACCATATTCGTACTAACAACTCTCTGGTCGAAAATTTTCCAATTATTGTAATGTCGTGGAAGTCCTCAAAATTTCCAATTACACTGATAAACATGCCTGACTAATCATACTAACAACTCTCTAGTACTACTTATTACATGTATAAACATGCCTACATTGATTTGCATAAGTAGCGATATCGCTATATTTATATTCGCATCCTACTTATACTTAGAACTATCAATTTCATAACTGAAGAAATTATTGTTTCTTATCTATGGCTTGTAACAAGAATGGAAACTTTACATTCATGTTTCTAACAACAAAACTGCAGTCAAGTATAATGATAAACATTAGTTGTCATAATCACTCCTCTATGTTGATGCTTATGTGATCCTTGTTTTGGTTTTGGAGGCCAAGCAAGGCTCGCCATTCTTGAATGTAAGTTGGGCGATGAGGGGGGAGGCCCAAGATGGGAAGTTGGCGTTGTTGTATAAGTGCGATGATATCTTCAGTTTCTCCCAAATACTTTGCTGCTTTGCGCACGCCTCTCTCTCTTTCCTCGATGCCACTGCGGTGACACATGCTGCTGATTGCCCACGGTAGATTTGTGAGGCACGCAGCCACTATATCTGCAATCATCACCGATAATGTCTCAAACACATGCTCACCTCCTCCATGGTTGAGCAGAATTGCTTTGCTCACCCTGTACATTGAGTTAGCTGCAATCACCTCCGGGCTCCAGTAAACAAGGTTTTGCGTGACACTGTTTTTGGGATTTCTCTTGAACTCGAGCACTCTTCTTCCAGAATCTTCATGGAGTTGTTGCAGTATTTCCTCCGCATTCTTTCCTTTAATGGAAATTTCATCAAGATCCCTGTTCTGCCACTTGCCCTTTAGTTCAGCTTCTACACTCACTGCTTCCGCTGCAGCTCTCGTTTTTGCCAATTGCCCTTTTCTGTCGAGAAGTTTGTCCATAAGCTTCACATAGCGGAGGCCTTCAGTGACGCTACGCAATAGGCGTTCCGATTTCTCCTTTTCAACGTTCGGAATTGCCCGTGCAATGCAAGCCAGTGTGACAACAGGTAGAGCCCAGCAATGAGGAAGCTCTTGAGGATGCAGAGTTGGAACTTGATGGCTATCAAATTCTGTCACCCCTTTGAAGTTGCATGATTTGGACAAGAGATTCAGCAGCTTTTCGGGTTTCCTCTTCTTAGCTTTCCTGATGATTTCGTCCACCTCTTTGAAGATGTTACTCAGTGTTTCTGCAGGTAACTCCGCCTCTCCTTGAAGCTGAATAACATAGCGCCTCATGTCCACCTCTCCGGAGTCAGAGTTGGAGTCACAAATGTGTTTCTGCCTCGACCTTCTGATGTAGTTGAGGCAGAAACTCATTAGTCTCATCGTGCAGATAGAGACAGAGAGGACTAATTTACTCGCCATAACAATCAGATGCTGAACAAAGATGCCAAGTCTCAGAATGAGTCCTCTCAGACCATGAAGAACTTTTCTACTCTTGAGATGTTGAATCTCTACAGATAACGAGCTCTGTCGCCATTCCACCAGCTTCTGAGTCCAATAGCCCTCCACTGTGAATGCATCTTGGATGCTCCTTCTGCAGCCAGTCGAGGTTCTATGGTTTATCGCGACAAACCACCTCGACGTTGGAGCAATGGCACCCACAATCACTCCAACAGTCTGGGACAGCAGAATCACTCTCGTCGACTGCTTATAACTCGAAAACGCGTGATCAAATATCCCCTCCTTCACCGCGATCCGTATCTCAGCTTCCACCAAATTAAAGGCAACGATCAAGCTGACGATGCCAGACACGGTGCTTGTCACGGAACGAGCCATCACAAACTGAGGGCTGCTGGTCTCCGCCATCACCCAATATTTCTTGATCAACACCCTCAGCTTCTTCGTGATATCCACCAATTCCTCTTCGTTCAAGATTGAGTTATGCATATCATGGTACCTGGTCTCCAGAAACTGTTTAGTAGACAGAATGGTGAGAGCAGATGAAATGAACATAAGCAGCAAGAGGAGCATCAAGCCCATGGCAACAGATTCTTCCCAAAATGCCCGCCTTAAGTCGAGATAAGACCGCATTTGGATGACCTGGATGCACACATTCCCGGTGATGGTGATCACCATAATGCCTAGAGCCACCACGTTCATCAGCAAGCTCTTGTCGTCCATGGATCCCAACGACGTCAGGAAATTAGCCATGACGATGGAGATGAAGGAGAGGCTGCTGACCTTTGCAAGGCGGTCGGTGACAGAGTACATTTTAGTGGTGAGATCCACGGGGAGCTTCATTGCCACGGATAGCAAAGCCAAGGAAGTGGCGTTGAGGGACAAGTATTTAGATGGGAACCAGTATTTTCTGCTCCGGAATCCGTGGAAGACGTCGGCGGCCATGGCGAGCGTGCAGAGCGTCGATGCTACGGCGGCATACATGCCTATCCACGGCATCGGCGCCTCCAGCTGTTCCACCACGTTTGGATCGTTTTCAGGCATTATCAAAATCTGATCTTAACTATTTGAGTGTAACTAGGAAAGGAATTTATGTGATTTATATAGCCAGATCAGCAGCGTGGAGTTGGAGTTGAAGAAGAATTTTGTCAGCATTTTCCATACCAAACATGCTGAAAGAGAGATGATAATTTGGCTTTTAGTCCATGTCGTAATTTTGGTGGTGTAGTTGTTACAGTTACACCAATTATTTATTTTTCTTTTCTTTCTAAATCTTGGTCAGCACGGGCTTTAATTTAGTCAACGAACTACCGTTTTTGATTATTTTGTACTGTCACTGTTTTGTAATTTTTTTTAAATCAACAATTTAATATAAAAATAACATTATATAACTTTGTATCTTATTAACCACCGGTATTATTATATGACTAGAATGCATGGTACATGCCCCCATAATTGACTGGAGTCAAGTTTCAATTTTTTGGTAACAATAGTTAGATAATGATGTAATGACTTCAACATAAAACACTTCTTACTTGGAGTTTTTCTAAAAAATCATTTGTATCTAAATATAAAAAATTTCAGTATTTTTTAATTCTCTTTACGAACTTTATTTTTAAAATATAAATACACAAATTTTATATGTATTTGATTTTGCCCATGAAACTTATTTTTTCCCAAATTGATGTTGTCGTGTCCGTCGGAACTGCTAATATGAAATGATCAACCGTTGGTCTTGATTTATTTTTGAGTTATTTGTGTGTAAATATAAGAACTTTCAATATTTTTCAATTTTCCCGGCGAACCTCATATTTTTATGATTTTTTTCACGAAATTCATTTCTCCCATATTTCTCACTCAATGATAGAATTTTTAGATCCAAAGTTTATATTAGAGCTTTTCAAATTTCTCGACGCAATAAAAAATTTGCATTAACATTTTAAACATAACTAATTACATCACAAAGTGGTTGAGAAATATGCAATGATAAAAAAAATCGATCCAAAAATCATATAAAATCTTTTCAATTTCTGGACACAATAAAAAAAATTAATTAATATTTTAAAAATTGCAACACAAACTAATTGAGAAACATGAAGGAAGTGAATTTTGTGGGGAAAAATGAATTTCATGGGAAAAATCAAAAGAGTATTGAGTTCGCGGAAAAACTAGAAAATACTGAAAGTTTGTGTTTTTATACGCAAATGACCTAAATTAAAATTGACTATGCCATGTAGAAAATAATAGAGAGTGCTTTTGAAATAGCCATTTTGAACAATAAAAATAAATATTTGGCCACTAATCTAAAAAACACAAATTTTGACCATTTTTTATATTTTAATATTGTTTTGCCCTTAATTAGGACGGACCAGATTCGGGTTTGCGCGCGGGTTGGGTACACATGACATTATTAGTGCCAAAAATACCAACAGAAAAAAAAAATCAAGTCAATTGGTACACTTGGCACTATTAGTGCAAATAGTATCATGCACGCACGAATGGTACTAGTGACCATAAGAGAGAGTATATAACACTAATGACACTAATATGGCTATAAGTACCATTCGTGTAACACCCTAAATGGAGAATTTAAATCCTAAATGGATAATCTAAACCCTAAATGGGGTATTTAAACCCTAAATGGATAATCTAAACTCTACGGGCCGGGAAGTGTTCAAAATGATCATATAACTGCACTCATTTATATAAAACAAGATAGTGTATCAACACAAGTATATGACACTATTGGCACTAATATGGTCACTAGTACCATTCGTGCATGTCACTCACTAATAGTGCCAAGTGTACCACTTTAGTTTGGACGGCTCAAAAAAGAATACGCACCACTTTCGTTGGGACCGAGAGGGTAATTTATTGTGTTCC
This sequence comes from Salvia miltiorrhiza, assembly GCF_028751815.1. Lineage (NCBI taxonomy): Eukaryota > Viridiplantae > Streptophyta > Magnoliopsida > Lamiales > Lamiaceae > Salvia > Salvia miltiorrhiza. Next base: position 33,419,418 of record NC_080392.1, on the reverse strand, counting down.
TTTGTCTCATTTTTAATTTGTTAGTTTTCTTATTATAATTTTCTTCGATTTTAATATATTATATTTTAATATAATTTTACGATAATTAACTAAAATTCACTCATATAACTAGGATTTATAATTATTTTTATATTCATATAAATTAATTATTAATTATTTGAGTTAATTAATTCAAAGTTAAGATTTATATTTTTTATTTATTTCAATTTTTAGCAATAAATATTCCCTCTGTCCCATTTTAAATGGAACAATAAAAATTGGTACGGAGATTACGAATAATGTAGAGTGAGTAGAAACCACTTACTACTATTTTTAGAAAGTATCCTTAAAAATGAGACAAATTAAAAAGAAAAGTGTGTCATGATAAGTGGAACAGAATGAGTACTAATTAGAGTTAATTATATAATAATACCTCCGTCAACGAAAAAACTTTCTAATTTTCCTTTTTGGGACATCAACAAAAGAACTCCATACCTATTTTTGGACTATATATCACCACTTGTAAATATCTCATTTACCTTTAATTTTCACATTTTTCACATTTTCACATTTTCACCACTCTCAATACTCATTATAATAAATTTTCATCATTCCCAATACAATCAACAACTTGTTCTCCACTTTTAATACATTTGATAACTTTTTTCTTAAAACTCGTGTCACTTTCTTTTAGTAAGTTCTTTTGTGGACAGAGGGAGTAATATTTTTTATTTTTATCATAAACAATTACTCCTTCCGTCCCAATTACTCCTTCCGTCCCAGTTCTTTTAGTAAGTTCTTTTGTGCCAAGTGTACCACTTTAGTTTGGACGGCTCAAAAAAGAATACGCACCACTTTCGTTGGGACCGAGAGGGTAATTTATTGTACGTTCCTTTGTCTCATTTTTAATTTGTTAGTTTTCTTATTATAATTTTCTTCGATTTTAATATATTATATTTTAATATAATTTTACGATAATTAACTAAAATTCACTCATATAACTAGGATTTATAATTATTTTTATATTCATATAAATTAATTATTAATTATTTGAGTTAATTAATTCAAAGTTAAGATTTATATTTTTTATTTATTTCAATTTTTAGCAATAAATATTCCCTCTGTCCCATTTTAAATGGAACAATAAAAATTGGTACGGAGATTACGAATAATGTAGAGTGAGTAGAAACCACTTACTACTATTTTTAGAAAGTATCCTTAAAAATGAGACAAATTAAAAAGAAAAGTGTGTCATGATAAGTGGAACAGAATGAGTACTAATTAGAGTTAATTATATAATAATACCTCCGTCAACGAAAAAACATTCTAATTTTCCTTTTTGGGACATCAACAAAAGAACTCCATACCTATTTTTGGACTATATATCACCACTTGTAAATATCTCATTTACCTTTAATTTTCACATTTTCACATTTTCACCACTCTCAATACTCATTATAATAAATTTTCATCATTCCCAATACAATCAACAACTTGTTCTCCATTTTTAATACATTTGATAACTTTTTTCTTAAAACTCGTGTCACTTTCTTTTAGTAAGTTCTTTTGTGGACAGATGGAGTAATATTTTTTATTTTTATCATAAACAATTACTCCTTCCGTCCCAATTCCCATTTATCATGATACACTTTCTTTTTTAATTTTTTCCATTTATAATGATACTTTTTCAAAATAGTATGTCGTCACTACCTTCTCTACACATAAAATAAGTGGTCTCTACTCACTTTATATTCTTAATTTCTGTGCTCAAAACAAATGCCCCGAGATAAGTGGGACGTGAGAGTATAAACTAATGAGATTGAGTGAGACACGGTAAAACCCAACAAATTATGAGAGAGAGAATCTGATCCAAAAAAAAGATACATGACCATCGGTTAAAAAATAAAAGGTTAGTTGCATGTATATACACGAACTTTTAGAGTTTTCTGATTTTTCTCATAAAATTTATTATTTGAATATAAATACATAATTTTTGTATTCGGCTGATTTTTCCTCCAACTAGCAATTTCGGTCGAATTAAAATTGACGTGACTTCTACATGACATATTATTGTTTAACATGGTGTATTTATACGAACTTTCAGCATTTTTTAGTTTTTAGGCGAGCTTAAACTTCATTTTCCAACAATTATTTTCTATTTAAGGCTTGGCTTGTAAGAGGAAATAATTGACACATTCATGACTTACGACAGCAAGACTTGAAGTAAAATATAAGCAATTAATGTTGTGTTAACCACAATTGTGATCCTCAACGTCGATAATAATTTGATCCTCTACTTGATGTGGATTATTCTGATCTTCCAGGCTGAGCAAGGCTCGCCATTCTTGGATGCAAGCTGCCCGTTGAGGGTCGAGGATGGGAAGTTGGCGTTGTTGTAGTAGCGCAATGATCTCTTCAGTTTCACCCAAATATTTAGCTGCTCTCCGCACCCCTCTCTCCCTCTCCTCAATAGCACTGCGGTGACACTTGATGATGATTGCATGCGCTAGATTTGTGAGGCATGCAGCTACTATATCTGCAATCATCACCTATAATCTCTCAAACAGCTGCTCATCTGTTTCTACTCTTGAGATGTTGAATCCCTATAGATAAGGAGCTGTGTTGCCATTCCACCAGCTTCTGAGTCCAATAGCCCTCGACAGCGAATGCATTTTCGACGTTGTTTCTCCAGCCAGCTGAGGTTCTATGGTTTATGGAGACAAACCATCTGGATGCAGGAGCAACGGCACCAACCATCACTCCAACAGTCTGGGACAGCAGAACCCCTCTCGACGACTTCTTATAACTCGAATACGGCTGGTCAGATAGCCCCGTCTCCATCGCAATCCGTATCCCGGCCTCCACCAAAACAACAGCCATGATCAAGCTCACGATCCCAGACACAGCGCTTGTGACGGAGCGAGCAATCACAAACTGAGGGCTGCTGGTCTCCGCCATCACCCAATATTTCTTGATCAACGCCCTCAGTTTCCTGGTGCTGGCCCTCCTCATATCCAACAACTGCTCTTCTTTCAAAGCTGACTTATGTATATCGCGGTACCTGCTCTCCAGATACTGTTTAGTAGACAGAATGGTGAGAGCAGATGAGACAAACATGAGCAGGAGCAGCAACACGAGCATGGAGGCCATGGCTATAGATTCTTCCCAGAATCCATGCCTGGCGTGGAGATAAGAGCGCATCTGGATGATCTGGATGCATACGTTCCCGATGATGGTGATCACCAGTATACCTAAAGCCACGGCATTTAGCCGTCGGTAATCAACGCTTTTTTTGTAGTGTCTTGTCGTCCATGGATCCTAACGACGTAAGGAAATTAGCCATGGCGATGGCCATGAAGGCGAGGCTGCTCACTTTGGCAAGGCGGTCGGTGACAGAGTACATTTTGGCAGTGAGATCTACCGGGAGCTTCATCGCCACGGCTAGCAAGGCCAGGGTAGTGGCGTTAAGGGAGAAGTATTTCGATGGGAACCAGTATTTTCTGCTTCGGAATCCGTGGAAGACGTCGGCAGCCATGGCGAGCGTGCAGAGCGACGACGCTACGGCGGCATACATGCCTATCCACGGCATCGGCCCCTCCAGCTGTTCATCCACGTTCGGATCGTCTTCAGGCATTGGCGGAAGGGGTGAGTTATCAACAAGTTATGATAAAAATATTATGCTTTTTTTTTTGTGTGTGTGAGTCTGAAATTTGATTCTTGGAAATTTATGTGCGTTTATATAGATAGATAAGCTGCGTGGAGCTGGACTTTAATTTCGAGGAAATAATGAATGAGTACTATTTTGTAGAAGGAATTTTGTGTACATTTTCACACCTAACGTTGTGAAAGAGAGATGATCTCAGTGACTGGATAAACGGAAAATAGTTCTTGTTTTAGTTGTTAGGCTATTCATTTATATTTCGTGTTTTCTTGTTTGTATCTGAAACTACTTGGTGTTTATTATCCAGTCAATGAACAACTACCGCTGCTGATTATTTTTTTACTGTCACGGTTTTGTAATCTTCTTAACTACCGGTGTGGTGTTACACGATCAGCGTGATTGACTCACAATTTTTTTTGAACAACAATTAGATCGTTAATGTACTGACTTTTAACACAAAACAATTCTAACTCGTTTTTGCTTACTGGATCAATGGCAGGCTCCACTGTATATCTTATTATTAATAAATATAATATAATTATCATTTAAAAAAATAATCAAGTATTCTGAGTACTTGACCAGATACTTAGGGTACCCGAACTGAAAAATTGGACGCATAGCTATATTGAGTAAAATTTGGGTCGGGTACAATTCCACCTTGCCATCATAATTTGGATCCGGTACAATTTCATTCTCATTACAATTTGGATCCGATACATTTTTCTGATTGGGTCGTGATAAACATGCGCCCAATCACCGAAAGCATAGGTCAAGAGGTGGGCGCGGCATTGGGTGGCGGGGGGGGGGGGGGGGGGCTTGCGCGGGCCCAGTACTTTGTATCAAGTCCGAACCCTCAACTATGGATCTTGTTATACATTGTTGATTAATAGCTGTCAAATATGTAAGACTATTTCATAAAAATTTAAATAAAATCATTAACATTAATTAGAGTAAAATAAAATCTTCAGGCAAACTTGTACGCAAATTTGAATACTATTTCCTTCGTCCCATTACAAGTGTTCCACTTTTTATTTTGGGATGTCCATTACAAATGTCTCATTCTTTTTTTTGGCAATATATTATCTGTCAATATCTAATATTTAAATAATTTTTATCAACCACTTTATATACTTTTTACACTTTTTTTAATTTCGGTGTCCGAAAAGTAATGAGACATTTATAATGGAACGAAATGAGTATAAAATACTTAAATTTATAATTTAAGACTTTTTTCAATACACTAGCAGAGATAACGTGCATTCGCACGTAAAAAAGAATTAATTTAATAATTATTTTTTATGAATGTAAATTTATATGTTATTTCTTCGAGCAGTTGATAGGCGTGGGCTGCTACTCCACTCTTCTTTTGGGTTGGGGTTTTTTATCGAGCATGAGGTGTGCTCGACATGCTGTTGTTCTTGCTGCTGTTCTTGGCCATGACTCCTGGTCGTGGAGCTTCTTCGAGCAGAGCGTTGGCTGTTGGGGTTTCTTTTCGAGCTTTTGGTGCGCTCGTTGTGCTGCTACTCTTGGTCATGGTTGGAGGGCGAGGTTCGAGGCATCGCCTTGGTTCTTTTTCAGTCCTCGGGTGAGCTCAGGGCTGGGGCTGAGATGGTCGGGTCTCATTGGGAGCTCCGCGAGTGGGGAACGGTCGCGCATTTTCCTCTCTCGGCGTCGAGAACTAACTTTTGGACGGCGAGCTTTGGTCAGTGATGCGTCGTGCCATGCTCTTTTATGAGCTTTTTTCTTGTTGTTTGCTTATAGCTCTTTGCCTTTTTTTGTTCCTTTTTGTTTTTATTTCGTTGGTGTCGAGTCACGGCGGCTTGGGGGTGATGGTTAGGCCGGAGCTCCCGAAGCCGTCATCCGCTCTTTGTTTTTCTTTTTACTTCGGTTGTTTTGCTTTAGACGAGCACTCTTTTTCCTATTTAGGGTTTTCTCTCACGGATTTTCCTATATAGGTTTTAACGAGGCTCGGCCCTTAGTCTGCTCTCTGTGCTTTCGGGGGTTTTAGGTTCTCATTTTCTCTTTTTTATATATGATCTGTATTTCATCATAGTAATATTTATTATTTTAATATATTGTTTGAATCAATTATTGGGTGAATTTTAAATAGTATAATGTCATAAAACTAAAAAAAACATTTAAATTTAGTATAAAAAATTAATTTTAATTAATTAACCATCACCTAATTTTATCGTCGTTAGAAAAAACATACCAAAAAGAAAAGAAGATTGATATGAAATTCATATTTATTTTCTAGATTTTCATGTTTATATTTTAATTTTGTTTAGTATTTAGATTTTTTTATTTTTAAACACGTTGTTTATTTTCAGTGCTCATCATGCATTGCACGGGAGGGTGTACTAGTGTGTGAAATCAACGAGAGAATGCAATTAGAAAGTTGGTTAAATATAAGATTATTTATTTTTCTATATAACCCATGTACTTTTGATAATTTTGATAGCATCCAAAATATTTTTAGATGAGAAAACTACCCACACAAAGGTTAATCAATTCGCATGCTCACACGTAGGTGGAAAAATTATCCTCATGTATACGGAATTGAATCCAAGATCTCTTACAAAGGAAAATCTTTTGATGCATAAGTTTTGTCATTTGAGCTATGCCTTAATTCTTTAATTTTTTAGGATAATAATAGTATTGTCTTAATTTCCTTAATATAGGAATTAATAATGATTTTGTGGTACTTTTTCATTAGATGAAACTTGCATGTTGTTATCATTATTTTTCGTTTGTACTAAATAAATTTATATTTTTATGCGATAGTCAATGAATGACACTTGAAAAATCGTATATGATAGACTTATATTTATAAAAGGTATTTACGACATTCAAATTTGATACATTTAACTCCATGAGTACTCATTTTATCACTAAATCATTGCCAATGAGATATAGTATAACTTTTACATTGTATGCTATTTGTATTATGTATATTTAAATATTTAAAATATATGCAATACTTCCACATATTTAATTTATTGTTTGATTGATTGTACTACGAGAAAGAATGCGAGAAGATGAGTAATTCAGTGCTCGTTTGGTTCAAGTAGAGGAATGGAAAGGGAATGAAATTAAATAAAAGAGTGGAATGGTAACAATAACCATTACTTTTATTCAGTGTTTGGTTTAACAATGAAAATGAATCATGAGTAAGTAATTCCCTTTTTTCTCCCCTCTATTTTGAGGGGTAACAAATTGAGTGATTGGGTTACCCTAGGATAATGATTATCTCATTAGTCAAGCCAAACAACAAGTAATGGATTCAATTGCTTGATTCCCTTTCCAACCTCTAAAAACACTCAATCAAACGTGAGCTTACTGAATAACAACTAAAAATATAACTAAGCGGTAATTTCGAGATTTACTACCCCAACAAACCCACGTCTGAAACCCTAGGTATACCAAACTGACGACTCACTCCAACCACTGTGCAGCGGCGATTTTCCCAAAAGTTTGAACAGCTGATTGATTCCAGTGATTATTTCCGGTGAGGACACGATAAAAGAAGGTGATTTATCGCCAAGCAAATCGACGTCCCATTCTGTTGGGAAAAATCGGCATGCTATAAGATTTTCACTTTCTGAATTTATGTTACTTCTAGCAGAGATCATGTCGTTGGTTTATGGCTTAAATTTTGAGCAGTTAGCTTTCTTCTTGTTGGACTGCACTATCTTTTCTGTTGATGCTCTTGTTAATTTGGGTTTTGGCTGAATGTATTTGATTGAGTAGTTCTTGTAATTAGAGCCTAATTGGTAGTATATGTTATGTTGTGATTTCGATGTTTGAACAAGCACTACTAAAAATCAAAATATGGATAACGGTTCATACATAACGGTTTTGGTCAAAAACCGTTATGTATGAGCGCACTTTTGAATATACATAACGGTTTTATGGACTTCTGTTATGTATGTACTGTTATCTAAATGTATTTATAACAGTATTAAATTAAGCGTTACGTAATAGTGTTATCTATTTATGATATATATAACAGTGCTACTGAACCGTTAACCCAATCGTTATGTATGAGCATGTATTCAACAACGATTATTTCAGCGTTAAGAATATTGTTATGTATGAGCGTAATTTATAACGGTAGTTGTAACCGTTATTCCTTACTATTATCTACTAATTTTTTTTTGTTTTTTTTTTAATTTTTAAAAACAAAATTATTCTTCTAAAAAATAAATATAACCCTCCCGCCACCTTATCGCTCCAAATCTCAAACCTTTCTTTCTAAAATTAATTTCACCCAAATATTTATTTATTAACTCTAATTTTATTTTATTTTTTGAAACGAATTTATTAACTCTAATTTTTAAACAGCCTAATCCCCTCTCACTTTTCCAAATAATTTAACGCCATCGCTGTTTCCTTTTCCTCTTTCAATTCATTCTAAAGTCCGGTGCCGCTACACTGAAATTGGGTGAGCCGGCGCTGCCGTAGTTTCTCTAAATCCGACACAATCGTCGTTCGTTTCCTCTTCTTCTCTCAATCACTACAATTCCAGAGTCCACACACAAAGAATCGAGCCCTAGTTCATTATTCTCTTGGAAACTGTTGCCGTCGCGGCTCCTCTCCGACGATGTTGTGCCCGCCGTCGGCGTTGCCTCTAGTGTTCTCAATTACACATGGAGGAAGGGACGAGCCCTAATTTCGCCTCAGAATCGCCGCAGGCCATCCCCCCTCCCCTTTGAACTCCGGCGATGTCGCCGTCCTTAGGGCGGTGTCGCTCTGCCTCATCTCAGAAAACTCTCTCCTCTCAACCTCAAGCACCAATTCGTACTCACATACGAAAGAGAACAACAGTCGAGCCCTAATTTCTCCATAAAAAACAGAAGCAGCCGCTGTCCTCCTCTCAATTCCGCCAACGTCGCCGCCCAAGGTCGATATCTCAATAATGCGATTTTATTTAATTCATACTTGTTGGATTTCTTTTATTTCACCTTACTGAAAATTAGAGAAATGCTATTCCTCAATTCTAAAATATGTTTGTTGTAAACACATACACCTCGTAACTTTTGTTTGCAAAGTTTTTGTTGGTGAGTTGGATTGAATCTCTATGCATCTGATAAGTTTTTTGTTGCTTATAAATTGGAAATGGTTGCTTAATAAGTTAATTCCAATGTTCGTTTATATTTCCTGAAAAATCAGTTATGCGAGACAAAATCTCACTACCTGGTAAGACATTCTTATATTATAGTATTCAGTGTATGCTACTTACTTTTAATTAGATCAAATGAGGTATAATTATAATATGCTAGAAGTTCTATTCATAAATCCCCAATATGATCCATGTTTGTTCCTTTCTTTTAGGTTGTTCATGAGACCATTAATGTTGGAACAGAGACTGCTGCCGGTGTGTTTTGGATTGAGAAGAGTTTCACGCTTCCAGGAAAATTCTTATACCTGAGTGTGTTTTGGATTGAGAAGAGTTTCAGGCCTCAAAGCTAGTTAAGGAAATTGGTAGGCAGATGAGCATCTCTAATGAACATCCTTCTGCTGTTATATGTCTAATTCTTTTTATTATACAAGTTAACGTACTTTGGTTTCCTAATTAGGTTGCAACTGATCGGTGTATCATGGCTATCTTATTCCTTATTGTTGTCGGTGTCATAGCTATCATTATTGTGAAGGTCAGATGCTTGTTTGCTTTCCTGTTTTGCTCGATTTTTCTGACCATTGGAAACATATTTACTGTGGAAAATTTGCTGTTTGAAAATTTTCTTGTCTGGCCTGTAGGAAGAGGATCAAGTGTATACTGGCATCTAGAGTTTAGTACCCTGTTAGTACATGATATTTTGTCATGAATATTTTCTCTGGAAAAAGTTGGACTTTGAGACTTCCAACTTTATATGACTTACATGTTGATTTGAGAATTTATGGGGGCTGTGATTCATAAATGGTTCATTGGGGAAGAATTTAGGACATATAGATATTGCGATACTCCGGGATTTGATTAAAGACTTATTTAGTTCTAAAACCATGTCAAACAAATTAGTTTGGGAATATTAAATAAAGCTAGAGATGGGGAAAATGTTCTGCAGCTACGCAAACTCTGCCTTGCCACCACATGACTGCTGCTCAGAACGTCATGGAACAGGTCACCTTCTTCATTTTAATTACTACTTGGTCAACTTAGTAGATTTCTGAATATTGATTTACTGTGTATGTTGGCTTCTTTGGCAATCTATGGAAATATGTAATATAATCTGTGGATTTCTTATTCTAGTTCTAGTTCTTTGGCAATCTATGGAAATCTGTAATATAATCTTTGGTGGTATTTGCTCACATGAACTTTCATTTTTTGATGATTAGAGGGCGGAAATTATCTTTACTTAGTTGAATAGTTTTTATTTAATTTCTTGATAGCTTTTCTCCTGGACCACCTTGTGATGCTTCCTTGCGTAGTTTAATCCTATACAAATTATGATGTCCCAATCAACAAGCTATGACATGTTGTTTCTGTTACAATGATTTCATTCTGGTGCAGGTCTGATGGAACCAAAATGATAGTGCATATGTTCGACTCTCTTTATAATAGAATTCGTGATGTCCCTTGGAAAGCTGCTGTTGACAAGTAAGTTTTATCACCTGTGCGTATGTCCGTATACTAATTTGCTTGTATTGACTGTCATTTAACTTCTTGTTTGTCCGTATATTAATTTGTTTCTATTGGTTGTTTGTTGAAAGTAATTTAACTTCTTGATTGGGTGTCTATTCGTATATTAATTTGCTTGTATTCATTCTTTTGAAGTGCTATGAGTATCTACAATGCAAACAAAGGAAAGAAATTCAAGAACTCGGCAAAATGGGAAAATATAAAGGTGTGTGCTATTGTTTATAGGTAATATTAATTCATAGTTGGTAACCTCATATTTTTATGATTCTAAATGTAGGCTCCTAAGCAACCTGGTGGTACGGAATGTGGATTTTTTGTGATGCGCTATATGAAAGAAATAGTGCAAGGGTTTGAAAAGGACGCCAATATTTCTCTGCCATCATTGGTAAATGCTTATAAATATATACTATCATATTTTAATGTAACATTTTTCATAAATTATACTTGACCACTAATTTTTATTTACAGTTTACGAATGTACAATATTCTCAAGTTAAATGCTTATAAATATATACTATCATATTTTAATGTAACATTTTTCATAAATTATACTTGACCACTAATTTTTATTTACAGTTTACGAATGTACAATATTCTCAAGTTGAAATCGATGAAGTTCGCGAGGAATGGGCTAAGTGTGTTCTTACACATGTATTGGACTGATTGTGAATTATGATCAGGCTATTAATCCTCTTATATCATCCCTAAGTGTTGGTGATATACATGTGCCATATTAATCCTCTTATATCATCCGCTTATACTTGTGAATTATGATCAGGCTTTAAAATTCACATATATAACTTAAGTAACAAATTACTGAAACTGGGCTTTTGAGATTAAGTTTAGATTCAAACATTTGTGAAGTTAATCTTCATTTAGCATCATTTTTAGTTTCTTTACATGGCACATAGTATTATGTTTTATTGATTTTGTTTCATGGTCAGGTGGCAATAACAGTGTAACAACCCGCTCTTTTATTATACTTAAATCCAGTAATATTTCAGTAAATCAAGCCCAGTAAATAATTATGATTTAAATTCAGTTTACGACACTGGATTATTTTCTAATTGAAGCAAGGTTATTATTTTATTTCTACGCCAGTTAGCTTCGCGTGAGTAAAACCACGATGAGAATTATTGAGTAAGCCAATAATGATTCAGTTCAAATTCATAACTGACTTAGTGAAGTCATGTTATTTATTAATCACAATAGAATTATTTTTCTATTTTTATTTCTCGAGTTGTGAATTTATTCCGGCTTGTGAAGAATTAAATCTACGTTATTAATTTAGATATTATTCCGTGTATTAAATCTAGCACGCCATGCTCCCTCAGTCACTCTATTTATATATGCTCACTCGTGCTTAGCTTTTCTTTTTCCACTCCTACATAATCAAAAAGAATTCAGCAAACAAATCTCAATTTAGCTGTACAAATCTCATCTTTAAATTCTTCAACCACGCTCTACAATTTAGCCGTACTATTCATCATCTTTTCACACTAATCAGCTCTCCATAAGTTCAGTATAAAACCATCCTCATTCACCTTCTTCATCACAGCAGCAAATCTACTCCTTCCTTTATGCACCAAAAATCATAGAGAGTTTATTTCAGCTGCAATCTGGACCCCAAGAGGTAAGCTCAACTTAAACTTCTCCATTTTTTTTTCTTGAGTTCAGCCTGCAATGGTTAAGCAAAAATCCACAATTATGTTTCAGTTTATTCACTCCTGAATTCATTAGCACAGCAGCCAACCAAGCACAAAACACACAAGGTGATTGCTAATCTCATTTTACTCTAGTTCATGCTACATGATTTACACCAACAAGTATGCTTATGTGTTAGAAAGTAAGAATAAAGAATTGAGATATATATGCATAATGGACTTAGCAAAGTCACGTTTCAGTAATACAGATTTACCCATGTTATGTAGAATGTCCTATGCGTTTATGATTCCTACTGGACTCTAAAAATTAGATGCTAACACAGTAGCAACACCACGACGCCATTAATCCCTTGCACATATAGTATGTAGAACCAAGACTTCACGCAAATATAAGATGTTAACTTAGAACATAAGAAAAATGGAAGGGGACTAGATTGATGTACCTGTTCAGTCGAACCAAGGGAACGACGACGAGTCCTTGCTGCCTCACCGGAATATGAGTAAAGCAGCAACGGCGAGGTGAAGAGTCAGGCCCGTCGACTCCGAGGAGGACAGCAGCGACGGCCTACCCTTCTCAGCCGGAACCCAGAAGACAGCGAAAGAAGACCCATCCCTTGAGTTCGAAAGCGGAAAGAACTAAGGAGGGAATGACATCTATAGCCTCGTCAAAAGCTCAGGGGCGGTGGCGTCCGCCAGAGGCGGCGGCGAACCAGGAGCGGCAGCAGCCGCTGGCGACGGTGGCAGCAACTCCAGACGGCGGCGACTTTCGCGGGCGATTGCAGGCGGAGCGGCGCGGCGGCGCGACGCCGGAATCGAGCGAAAGAGAGAGAGATGTGAGCAGCGATTCCTTCTTGATTTTTGAGGGAGAGAGCCGATGGTAGTGTGAGGAGAGTGAAAGAAAATCAGTAGTGTGAGGAGAGTGAGAGAGAACCGATATTAATGTGAGAAAAAGGAGAAATTTTACTTTAATAAAGTTTGAGAGAGAGAAATGCTTTACATCCACTTTTGACTAGTATTGAGAGAGAACCGAGAATTGGGGAAAATGTGGGTCTGCCACCTTTATGTTAATTGAGAAAGAAAATAAAAAGTTGATGGGGGGGGGAGGCGATTAATATATATATATATATATATATAAAGGGAATGTGAGGTGTTTTATTATAGGAGTGAAAATGATGAGTAGTGCTTTATTTTAAAGAAAGTGTCGATTTTTGTGGGTTTACATGAGTGCTATAAATTTTTAAAATTTCTTAATGAAGTGTCGATTTTGTTGTTTATGAGGATTTAAAATTTCTGATCAAAAAGAAAAAGAAAATAGAGTATTGATTAGTTTAATTGTGGGAGTATTATTACGAGAGAGATGAGCCTACCGAATTTTGTGGAAAATAGGGAGTATTATTTTAGGCCTCATTATTAATCCTAATTATATTTAATTAGTGATTAATTTTAATACTTACTAATTATTAGTTGGTAAGTGAGTTAGATTAATTCAAGATGAGTAGATTATTAAGATTTATAATCCAACCCCATGAAACGAGCTTTAATCCTATAATTGGATTATTATTAGAAATTTCTCGATTTAGTATCTCAGAATGATTTAATAAAAAGGAATATGAGTCATGCATAATCATTTCACGCATCCTCATTTATTGAGATTTTTCGAGAATTAGAATCTTATTTTATTTTCTCGGATTAAAGGTCAAGCACCAGAGTTAGAGCTAAACCGTGAGTCTGCTATTCAGGTGGGCAATTTCTTACGCGTAAGATAAAATGCTATTAAAGAACTATGCAAGTTTTATGCTTTATTATGCCTAAATGAGTTAAGCTTTATTATGCTTCACGCTAAATGATTTACGCTATGCTGTTTATACTATTTACGCCTATGTAATTTATGCTTTGTTACGCTTTAATAATTTACACTATGCTATTTACTTTATTATGCTTAAATGAGTTAAAACTTTATTTCTCTTTATTATCTACGCTTGTCACGCTTTAATAATATACGCTATGCTATTTACGCTTAATTACGACTTAAATTTTTATTATTTATTATTTATGCTTTGTTACGCTTTTAAGTGATTTACGCTTAAGTGATTTACGCTTTGTTACGCGCCTATGTGGTTCACGCTTTGTTACGCTTTAATGCTTTACGCTTATTATTTAACGCCTATGTGAGTTACGCTTTAATGCTTTATGCTTATTATCTAATGCTTATGTGATGATGTTAACGAAATCGATTCCTGAGCGGATAGCTATCTTGCCAGGATATATATATTTATTTATGCAACGCGACCGTGAGTCAATGAGAGGGTTGGCCGGTCAAACGTCCGTTGAGGGAGACTTCCCTCAACGGTACGATGCTAGCGTCTGTTGGGGGAGGCCTCCCTCAACAGTACGATGCCGTGTCCGGTGAGGGAGGCCTCCCTCACGGCGCGATGCCTGTGTTCGTTGAGGATCTTCCTCACGACACGATGCTTATTGATATGACTTTTGATGATGAGGAATGCACTTACGCTATTTATGAATTTGAAAATGATAGTATGCAAAGAACTTGAAAGAAGATTCATGTCGCTTATATGATGATGTGGTTGATGATAAAATGTTAAGCTTATAATTTAGTTTTTGGCAACTGCCCACTAAGTACTTTTGTACTTAGCCCTGCATATGTTTATGAATGTGCAGGTTGAGCTGTGATGAACGATGAAGTGTTGCTGAGTGGAGCTTTTGTCGAACTTAGAATAGGCTCAGAAATGATATGTGTCTGCATACATGTATCTCAGTCTTGCCTTCCGCTGCAAACACTGATTATGATTTAGTCAAGTCTATAACTATATGCCAATTACTCTTCAAAGAAATATCTAATGCTTACTCGGGTTCATCGAGTATTTTTTTTTTTTAATTATATGCGTCAATGCTTCAATGTCTTAAATTTTATTTCAAGAATTAATGCTAGATATTAATGTCTATAATCGAGTTATGAATGAGTCAAATGTGCCCTTTCTAACCCCGCTTCTTAAATCCCTTCCCTAGTCACGATTTCCCGGATTAATTATCTCTAATTAAGGCCGGTCGTGACAGAATGGTATCAGAGCAGTTCGTTTGCTCTGAGCCTAAGAATTTATTTTAGTCAAGCCTAGACTGGATCACTAGAGTGTCTAGAGTTCAGTCGACAAAGCTCAACACTTCATTGCATCACACTCAACGAAGCAGAATGGTAAGCTCTTCCAAGTTTTGAGTTGATGTTTGAAATCTTTTATAGCATTTGGCATGATCGAAAAGTGGGAATTGACGCGACATCAAAGTGTGTATCAGTCAATACTTAAGTTATATTGTTATTGAGTGAAATGACCGACGCAAGCACGATTAAGTATGACTATGGTATGAATTCCCATGAACATAGAGCTATTAAGTTAGGTGATCACCTCTACAACAGAACATAGAAGAAAACGTAGAAGAAATTCAACTATATCTTTTGGTGACTGAAGTGATGGCAGTAAGACAAGTGATATGTATAGAATTTTTATAAGCTCGTGATGTATATCCGCTATAAATCTCCATGACTTATGCCTAAGTATCAAATTGAGATGCAATGATATTATATTTTTATGACTCATGGATTTGGGATGCTAAGGACCCTTAAAGCTTACTACATCAATGTTGTCATTGGAGTCATGACTTGTTTACAAGTTATAACAAGTTAACATTTACAAGAGTTCTTTTGAGATACCGAGATACTTGAAATAAATTGCGATCAAGAAGTATAGAAGATAAGGGACAAATTAGTTACCTTAAGCATCTCGGAGTACGCAAATTTCGGGACGAAATTTTTGTTAAGAGGGGTAGTATGTAACAACCCGCTCTTTTATTATACTTAAATCCAGTAATATTTCAGTAAATCAAGCCCAGTAAATAATTATGATTTAAATTCAGTTTATGACACTGGATTATTTTCTAATTGAAGCAAGGTTATTATTTTATTTCTACGCCAGTTAGCTTCGCGTGAGTAAAACCACGATGAGAATTATTGAGTAAGCCAATAATGATTCAGTTCAAATTCATAACTGACTTAGTTAAGTCATGTTATTTATTAATCACAATAGAATTATTTTTCTATTTTTATTTCTCGAGTCGTGAATTTATTCCGGCTTGTGAAGAATTAAATCTACGTTATTAATTTAGATATTATTCCGTGTATTAAATCTAGCACGCCATGCTCCCTCAGTCACTCTATTTATATATGCTCACCCGTGCTTAGCTTTTCTTTTTCTACTCCTACATAATCAAAAAGAATTCAGCAAACAAATCTCAAGAATGTCAACAGCAAATCTCATCTTTAAATTCTTCAACCACGCTCTACAATTTAGCCGTACTATTCATCATCTTTTCACACTAATCAGCTCTCCATAAGTTCAGTATAAAACCATCCTCATTCACCTTCTTCATCACAGCAGCAAATCTACTCCTTCCTTTATGCACCAAAAATCATAGAGAGTTTATTTCAGCTGCAATCTGGACCCCAAGAGGTAAGCTCAACTTAAACTTCTCCATTTTTTTTTCTTGAGTTCAGCCTGCAATGGTTAAGCAAAAATCCACAATTATGTTTCAGTTTATTCACTCCTGAATTCATTAGCACAGCAGCCAACCAAGCACAAAACACACAAGGTGATTGCTAATCTCATTTTACTCTAGTTCATGCTACATGATTTACACCAACAAGTATGCTTATGTGTTAGAAAGTAAGAATAAAGAATTGAGATATATATGCATAATGGACTTAGCAAAGTCACGTTTCAGTAATACAGATTTACCCATGTTATGTAGAATGTCCTATGCGTTTATGATTCCTACTGGACTCTAAAAATTAGATGCTAACACAGTAGCAACACCACGACGCCATTAATCCCTTGCACATATAGTATGTAGAACCAAGACTTCACGCAAATATAAGATGTTAACTTAGAACATAAGAAAAATGGAAGGGGACTAGATTGATGTACCTGTTCAGTCGAACCAAGGGAACGACGACGAGTCCTTGCTGCCTCGCCGGAATATGAGTAAAGCAGCAACGGCGAGGTGAAGAATCAGGCCCGTCGACTCCGAGGAGGACAGCAGCGACGGCCTACCCTTCTCAGCCGGAACCCAGAAGACAGCGAAAGAAGACCCATCCCTTGAGTTCGAAAGCGGAAAGAACTAAGGAGGGAATGACGTCTATAGCCTCGTCAAAAGCTCAGGGGCGGTGGCGTCCGCCAGAGGCGGCGGCGAACCAGGAGCGGCAGCAGCCGCTGGCGACGCTCCAGCTGGCGACGGTGGCAGCAACTCCAGACGGCGGCGACTTCCGCGGGCGATTGCAGGCGGAGCGGCGCGGCGGCGCGACGCCGGAATCGAGCGAAAGAGAGAGAGATGTGAGCAGCGATTCCTTCTTGATTTTTGAGGGAGAGAGCCGATGGTAGTGTGAGGAGAGTGAAAGAAAATCGGTAGTGTGAGGAGAGTGAGAGAGAACCGATATTAATGTGAGAAAAAGGAGAAATTTTACTTTAATAAAGTTTGAGATAGAGAAATGCTTTACTTCCACTTTTGACTAGTATTGAGAGAGAACCGAGAATTGGGGAAAATGTGGGTCTGCCACCTTTATGTTAATTGAGAAAGAAAATAAAAAGTTGATGGGGGGGGGAGGCGATTAATATATATATATATATATATATATATAAAAAGGGAATGTGAGGTGTTTTATTATAGGAGTGAAAATGATGAGTAGTGCTTTATTTTAAAGAAAGTGTCGATTTTTGTGGGTTTATGTCACGACCGGTCCTAATTAAGGATAATTAAGCCGGGGAAACCGTGACTAATGGAGGGAGATTAGAAGCGGGGTAGAAAGGGGAATAATCAAACAAGAAAGGATCGTATTTCATCAATGTTAACACCATGGATATTTATAATATAACGGAGTTTTAGTCGTATAGACTCAAATAACTAGTAAATTCGGATAACTCCGACTTATCCAAAATAACATAAAACTTCTGAGTACGCAGCGGAATAAGGTTCTGATTACATGTATGAAGACATGTAACCCTAGAGTTCATTAATACATAATAAAACAAAAGAGTCCCGCTCGTCACTTCATCACCATCGGCAGCTGCTCAACCTGCACATTTAGAAATATATGCAGGGCTTGAGTACAAAAGTACTCAGTGGGCACGTATGCCTAAGTATAAAAACACATGCTTCAAAACTGTAAATTGTCATGCCATCATAAACAGTACAGCAAGGGAGTTTTTCGCTAAAAGGCCCAAGCTTACTAAATTCATTTGTGATTCTTAAAGTTCGACTGCAGTCTAAGTTCTCTTGTAATCTATCATATCTGGAACTGTGTGCCGGAGAGGTGGCCACCTCTCACGGTCACTTGACCGGCCAACCCGCTAGATGACTCACGGTCACTGGTGTACACTAGCCCTGGCAGGATAGCTATCAACTGCTCAGGACCCGAATTCGATTGCATAATAAAAGTCACATCAGATAGATATCATACTGAAATTTAAATATTTTATGGCAAGACAATATTTGAAATAACTTCAATTAATTTAGTCATGAAATAACTTGCTTGAACGTAACATTTAAACTCATTTGATATATATGAAAGTAATGCCCACCTGATAGTAATTTTCTGTGATACAAAAGCTCCTCAACAGATTATCAATCTCGCCCTTGACCTTTATTACGAGAATATATGTACATATATAAGATATTTGCTCGAATAAAAAAAAAAAAATCCTCAAATGAGAATGTGTATTTAACTATGCATGATCCTTATGCATGAATTATTATTCTGAAATAATAATCAGGGAATTTCTATTGTTAATCCAAGCTATCGGATTTAAATAAAAACTAAGTTTCGTCTCATGAAGCCGGATAATTAATAAAAATTAATCCGTTCTCTTAGGGTGTTCTAATCCGCCAATTAAATAAACCTTGCTCCTCGTAGTCAATAGAAAATAAATACTTCAACTTATTCGCTTTATAATCTCATAATTAATCGGGCTTAATAAATAAGAACAAGTAATGTTATAAAATTTAAAAAAAATAAAATAAAATAAAAAGGCTCAACATAAGACACATAAGAATCACAATCAAACATCATCAAAACATGCTCTGTTTTTACACTGACTCAACTTCAAAATTTAATTTGTTCTGACTCCGACATCGCCTGGACTCGAGACTCATACCGAAAGAAAGATCTTCGAGTCTAGTTTCATATAAAAAAAAGTAGAGTCGAAAACTCCAAGTGGTTTGAGAGATATGACGTTTTTACCACGATCTACCATGTTCGGTAGTTTTGAACAATCGAAAACTTGGATTTTTGAAAAATAGTAAACGTTGTCAAACTGGGCTCAACTTTGGTGGATATCTAGATAACACAATAAGGTTAATACCATAAAAATTTGGAAAGCTAGATCACACAGGAAGCTACTGAAATAAATGACTCTTTCATCTGTTCTCTGAAATTCTCGGTAGTAATGTGCAGTTTAGGTTTCGCATTTTAAAGAAGTATCAAACGAAGTTGGAATGGCTTGAAATTTTACCAGGGTACTCAAGACTCATGTAGGGACTTGCTATAAAATTTTCAAAGCTGTTAGACATCAACAAACCGTCGATCACAGTAAGTCAGTAGGCCTACGAAATTCATATTTATAAGTCCTTAAAATAATTTATATAAATCAAGAAATAAGAGTTTAATCCCAAAAATATTCATTAAAAGTCCATCATAATTTAAATAAATAACGGACCTCATTTAAAATAAATAGTCCCAAACTTGTTACGCACATATACTAAATCTTTCACGAAACATCCTTTAAAATAAACTTTGATACATAGAAAATAATTCAACAACTTGAGCTCTTAAGGGTTTGTTTTACAACAGACACCAAATCTACCTCGGATCTCCAAATGAGGCTCAAAAAGACATTCTGGAAACTAGACATTTCAAGGATAATTCTCCAATTTGAATCGAATGAAAAACAATTCAAACGAGCAAGATATGCCCTCTCAAAGATGGGTATTTAACAAGCAAAAATCTGAAAATTTCATATTTCCAGATTACAACCAAGTCAGTGGGCTTTCTTTAAAAATTCATATCTCCCTTTACAAAACTCCACTGGGAACCCCAAAGGTCAATCTGGAAACTAGGGAGAGATCATAACACTCTCCAGTTGGATTTACTCTAAGAACCTTCATGGTTTGGAAGATATGACTATCTAAAGTTCAGTGCACAAAAAGAGTTCAAATTTGGCAGATTCAGAACATAAATCGGAAAAACCACTTTAGGCTTCACCAAAAATTCTAAAACTGAACAAGTAAGTTCCCAACATGTCAGTGAATATTCAGTAGAAAGATAGGCTTGAGAATCAAATATTTAAGTCGACCTTTTCCACCTCAAAGTCGTAGGTTTGTAAAATCTACTGGATGGTACATGGAATAAGAACTAGATTTCAAGAATTTATACCGGTTGTTTCCCTTACTCAAAAATGGTGAGGCCGATGTCAAAAGAAAGATACGGGAGTCTAGAGTGACATATTCAAGTTTCAAAGGTTTTCACCGATTGAAACTTTACTTATGATCTCCCAAAGATTGTTTACCAAAAATGTATTCCAGATGGGCAGTGATGTTTACAAATTCATAAATAAATCATGCGAGCTCTAAATATTCTGAAATTTTACCAAAATATAGAAAACGTATGAAAGATGATACATAATTAATTTGAGAATTTTTGGGAACCGTTTGGATGATATGCAACCGAATTAAAAATAAAGAAGCTTAGTATATACCTCTTCAAGTTACAATTTGGAGTTGGAGTAAACTCTCTCTCCCTTTCTCAACTTCTTCTACACGTTTTGGTGAGGGAAGAAAAGACTTGATGGCTGGAACAATATGTGTTGTTGCATAATTGAGTAGTGGAGAAAATGGTGGTGAAAGTGGTGGGGAAAATGGTGGTGAAAGTCAAAAAGTAGATTTAGTGGTAAAATGAAGTGGGGAACAAAATTAATGGAAAGAAAAAGAGAAGAAAAAGAAAGAAAAAAAAATGTAGAGGAGAATTATTGATGTATTTTCTCTGTCTCGGTGATTCTGTAACTGTAAGATGGATCGCGTGCTCGTATCTGCTTGATACTGTTTATTTAAATAATTCTCGTATTTCGACATGTGATTTCTCGCTTAAATCGATAAATTATAAAATGAATCTAAATTAAATCCGTAGATTTAATTCATTTGTTGTTCTAATATTTAAATTAAATCCGCAGATTTAATTAACTCACGAGTCAGAAATAAATCACGACTTGAATAAAGATAAAATCTAATTTCATCTTGCTTAAATAAATAACGTGACTTTGCTAAGTCAGTTATAACTCTGAAATAATATCATTGACTACTTTAACAATATAAATTCAGGATCATAAGCTGAATTCATATTAGGATAAAAACCGTTTTCATTCACTGATGAACAAAAATAAACACTCATTACTAGATTTAAAATATATAAAAGAGCGGGTCACTACATACTACCCCTCTTAACAAAAATTTCGTCCCGAAATTTGCATATTTCTTCTAAAACAATTCGGGGTATTTCTCCTTCATTTTGTCTTCAAGCTCCCACGTGGCTTCCTCTTGTCCGTGGTGTCTCCATAAGACTTTCACTGATGTGATTGCCTTATTCCTGAGTTGTTGTACTTTTCGATCTAGAATGGCCTCTGGTCTCTCTTCATAGCTCAAGTCTGGGCAAAGGATCATCTCTTCTTGGTGGATTATGTGCTTTGGATCGAAAATGTATTTTCTGAGTTGTGATACGTGGAAAACATTGTGAACGTTTTCAAAACTTGGCGGTAACGCCAACCTATAGGCTACTGGGCCTATTCTATCCAAAATCTCATAAGGTCCTACGAATCGGGGCCTAAGTTTTCCCTTGACACCAAACCTAGTTATCCCCTTGGTAGGAGATACCTTTAGGAAGACCCTGTCTCCTATTTCAAAACATAACTCAGTTCGACGTGCATCAGCGTAAGATTTCTGTCTATCTTGTGCCTCTTTTATTCGCCCTCTGATCTGGCGGACTGTCTCAACCATCTGATTGACCATGTCTGGTCCTAAAACTTTTCTATCACCCACTTCATCCCAATAAAGCGGTGATCTACATTTTCTTCCATATAATGCCTCATATGGTGCCATATCAATAGTAGCCTGATAACTATTATTATAGGCAAATTCAATCAACGGCAGCACTGCTTCCCAACTTCCACCCCTGTCTAAGACCACTGTTCTCAACATATCTTCGAGGGTCTGAATTGTCCTTTCAGACTGCCCATCTGTCTGCGGGTGAAAGGCGGTGCTAAAATTTAGTCTCGTGCCTAACTCTTTCTGTAAGCTCGTCCAAAATCTAGATGTGAACTTCGAGTCTCGATCTGATGTGATTGACATGGGTACACCGTGTAAGCGTACAATCTCTCGAACATACAACTGAGCTAGCTTGTCCGACCCGTGTGTGATCGGTATTGGTATAAAATGAGCACATTTTGTGAGTCGATCCACTATTACCCAGATGGCAGTGTTTCCTCTCTTTGTTTTGGGCAAACTGGTCACAAAATCCATTGCTATGTGCTCCCACTTCCATTCTGGGATTTCCAATGGTTGTAGCTTTCCATATGGCCTTTGGTGTAGGGCCTTCACTTGTTGGCAAGCTAGGCATCTCTCTACAAAAGATGCTATGTCTCTTTTCATGCCTTCCCACCAAAAATGCTTCTTTAGATCTTGATACATCTTAGTACTGCCTGGGTGGGCAGTATAAGGGGTATCGTGAGCCTCACTCATGATTTTATCCTTAAGCTCATCATCGTGGGGGATGCATATTCTTCCTTCAAAGAGGATAACATTATCTGATGCTTCTTGATAATTCTTGACGCCTCCTTTTCTTACTGCTTCCCGTAGTTTTTCCATCTTCCCGTCTTTTCTTTGTGCTTCTACGATCATCTTCCTCAAGTTAGGTACTGTTGCCACAACGCTTGCTATCGTCCCTGGTGGTTTAACCACTTCTATGCTCATTTTGCTAAATTCCCTTATGAGCACCGTCTCTCGAGTGATGAGAGCTCCCAATTTAGATTGGGTCTTACGACTCAATGCATCAGCCACTACGTTGGCCTTGCCTGGGTGGTAGTTAATACCGCAGTCATAGTCTTTCACTAGTTCGAGCCATCTCCTCTGTCTCATGTTGAGGTCCTTTTGCTCGAAAAAGTATTTCAAGCTTTTGTGGTCTGTGAATATCTCGCACCTAACTCCATATAGGTGGTGTCTCCAAATCTTTAGTGCGTGCACCACTGCAGCTAATTCCAGATCATGAGTCGGGTAATTTAGTTCATGTGGCCTAAGCTGTCGTGACGCGTATGCTATCACTTTTCCTTCTTGCATTAGTACACAACCGAGTCCATTTTTGGACGCGTCCGTGTAGATCACGTATTCCTTATCAGCTGTTGGGACGGCTAACACTGGTGCCATAGTCAACTTTTCCTTGAGTTCTTGGAAGCTCTTCTCGCACTCCTCTGTCCAAGAAAATTTTATTCCCTTCCTGAGTAGTTGCGTCATTGGCCTTGCAATTTTGGAAAATCCTTCCATAAACCTCCTATAGTAACCTGCCAATCCTAAGAAACTTCTTATCTCATTAGGGTTAGTAGGCGATTTCCATTCGCGCACTGCTTGCACTTTTTCAGGGTCCACTTTAATTCCTTCTGATGATACAATATGTCCTAAAAACGTGACTTCGCTGAGCCAAAACTCACACTTGCTGAATTTGGCATAAAGGCGCTCTGTCCTCAACGTTTCTAGAACAATTCTCAGATGTTCCTCATGGTCTTTATCGTTCTTCGAGTAGATCAGGATGTCATCTATGAATACCAAGACAAATTTGTCTAAGTACGGATGGAATACTCGATTCATGAGGTCCATGAATACAGCTGGCGCATTGGTTAGCCCGAATGGCACAACTACAAATTCGTAGTGGCCATACCTAGTTCGAAATGCTGTCTTAGGTACATCTTCTGGTCGAATCTTCAGCTGGTGATAACCAGACCGCAAATCAATCTTCGAGAACACGCTTGCTCCCTTGAGCTGGTCGAAGAGGTCATCTATCCTTGGTAAAGGATATTTGTTCTTCAGTGTCACTTTGTTCAGTTCCCTATAGTCTATGCACATTCTCAATGTGCCATCCTTTTTCTTCACAAAAAGTACGGGTGCACCCCAAGGTGATACACTTGGCCTAATGAATCCAAGTTCCAAAAGTTCTTGCAGTTGTATCTTGAGTTCTTCCAACTCTTTAGGAGCCATCCGGTATGGTGCCTTCGAAATGGGAGCTGCCCCGGGCTCCAAATCAATGGTAAACTCAATTGGTCTGTCCGGTGGTGGCCCTGGCAGAATCTTTGGAAATACATCTGAAAAGTCCCGTACAATTGCTACATCTTCTATACTCTTCTCAGTACCCAGTTCTCCGTGCAAGTATACGAGGTAAGCTGGGTATCCCTTCTTCATCATTTTCGTTGCTTGTAGGGCGGAGATGATCATCTTTCTTCTTCCCATACTAATTCCGTGGAAATGTGACGGCTCCCTTCCTGGGGGTCGAAACAATATCCGTCTTTCGTTACAAAGGATGGTGGCATAGTTCTCGGCTAGCCAGTCCATTCCTAGGATTATGTCCACATCTCCCATCGGTATAACATAGGAGTTGTTCACTACAATCTTGTGTGACCCTATGTTCAGTTCTAGGTTCAAGCACACCTGATCTACTGTCGTCATCCCTCCTATAGGTGATGATATACTCAACTCCTGGTCAGCTTTTCCATTTTAAGTTTTAATGTATCAACACATGTACTTGAAATGAAAGTATGCGATGCGCCCGTATCAAATAGAAGTATAACAGGAGTATTGAGTAGCATGCCCATACCTGCCAGGTTTCCCTGGTTGTTCTCGGGCTGCTTCTGCCTCATAGCATAGGCTCTAGCATGACGAGGTTTTTCATGTTGTTTCTGTTGTCGCTGCTGTTGTTGGCGGGCCTGTTGCTGATACGGTTGTTGAGGTTGTGGTTGGTACTGTAGCTGTTGGTTGCTGCTGTGGCTGCTGATACTGTGGTTGCTGCCTTGGGTATGGTTGGGGCAAAGCTTGGATTGCTCGCAGATGTGGAGCCTGGATAGGTGGGTTCGGCCTTGAACTCGTTCCATGTTGCTTATTCGGACACCGATTTGCATAGTGCCCCTTCTGGTTACAGATATAGCAACTATCACTGCCGGCCTTACAGATTCCCACATGATTTTTGTTACATTTGGGGCAATGTGGGGCCCTCTGTTGGTTATTTCCCATCTGTTTCGTGCGCTCTGGCTTCCATAGCCCTGTGACTGGAAGACCCGTCCCTGCCATGGCCTCTTCTCGCCTTGGTTCGGGTTACTGTTGTCCCATCTCCTCTTTCCTCTAAAATTCTGATTATGATTTTGATCATGTGAAGGTGCTGGAGTAAGTACAATTGCAGATCTTTCTCCTGGCATGGCTGCCTCAATGTCTAACGCTCGGCTGAGCGACTCAGTGTAAGACAATCCTCCGTGGCTTGCCAAAGCCATCCTAATCTCGTGCCTCAGTCCGGCACAAAACTTTTCAGCCATCTTCTCATCTGTGTCAACTTGTTCCGGCGCATATCTAGACATATCGCAGAATATCCTGTCGTATTGAGTTACCGACATCTTTCCTTGTTTCAGATTGTAAAATTCAGTCTCCTTTTTTCTTGCAGTAGCTTTTGGGTATATACTTGTCATATATACCGGCTTTGAATTGTTCCCAAGTCAGGTTTTCTAACTGCTCTGCTGTCATCGTTTTCATCCTTGCTTCCCACCAGAAATCAGCTGACCCAGTCAACTGAAAGGACATACAAGTCAGGCGCTCTTGGTCGGGTGCAACGCAGGAAGTTGAAAATGCGCTCAATAGCGCGAACCCCAAGTTTCAGCTTCTGCCGGGTCTCCTGTCCCGTTGAAGGTAGGTGGGTTCTGTCGCAAGAATAACTCCTCAATCCGCCGTTCTGGGCTGAACAGGTGATTGAACTATTTCTGGTTCTGGCCCTGTTTCTGGGCCTCTTCCTTCATTTCGGGGAATCCTGCCCCCGCCTCTTGGTCGTCCTCGTTTTGGCGGCATTCTATTAGGTCAAAACACAAGTTTGTCATCGTATTAAAACACAATAAGGACATACTATCATTTCTATAGTTACTCCTTAACTCATCGAGTTCTGCTCCTACTAAAACTTGAGCGAACATATAAATAAAACATAGCGGAACGACTTGCCGCGAAAAACCAATAAGGTCACCATATATAACATAGGGAAAATTGCCTCAATGAGGACTTTACATCATCATAAATGTCTAGATTCAAAGACCTATCTAAGTACCACACATGATGAACTGGCTACCTAGCGAAGCCATCACAAAAGTACTCAGTCAGGGAACGCCCCAAGGTTTCGCGTCTCTGTACTAATACTAGTCAAAATAACTAAGCCAACATAGGGGCATACAAAAGTATCGAAATGATCATCGTTTTCGAAATACACAAATAACGTCCTACTAAATGCACAAGAGATTGTCTGTATGCATTACGTGCTTGACCCTTGGGTTAAAGCATACGTGTTTGACTGATTTAATCTAATGAGTATCTGTTTATCTTTGGGTCACAGAAAATCTACCAACAGCTAGTAGATCGCAATGATTCATATCACAAATGGCCATTAGGCAAAGTGTTTCAATAATTTGCCAAACAATTGAAATGAATAACCATAGGGTAGAAATGAATTGACTGAAAGGTCGAAACGAAATGACCTAATAGTCTGAACCCGTTTGGCTTTTCAGATGAAGGTTTAAAATATATAGG